>NC_057812.1:426337072-426450997 GCF_018294505.1 Triticum aestivum
ATGATCCACAAAGTAGTTTGATTCCTCACTTGTACTTATTTGTGGGTTCGTACAAATCTGGAACCAACTCACTACATATGAATGAATGTCTTCGCACTATGAGGTCAATGTCTTCTAAACTGATTTATCTTCAAAATCTTCTAAGAATGCATATGACCTCTTCCCCTTCCCTCGCATATCTAATGCTGTCACAGGTACATGTCCATGGGAGAATCCCTTGGTTCTCATAGTCTGCATTCATTTGCAGAGTTCTTACAGCGTCACATAAATTCTCCTGAAGCCAGTTCTTGTTTGACCAGTAGACGGAAGACTTTGACAGTGTTGAAGCTTTTCAGTCTAAACTTCATGACAACTCAAAAATCAGTCAGGAAGGGCGGCAGACAACGCCGTGGAAACACTGCTAAGGACCTGCCACCGGATCTCTATGAGTTATACAAGTCAGATCTAGAAGAAACCTATGGAGAATGCAAGAACCAAATCCAATGGATTCGAAGACATTGGGTAGAGGAATGGTTCAAGTACAGATTCGTCACCAAGGAGTATGCTGAGAAGAATGCCTTAAAGGGCCCCTAGGGAGATATAATATACAAAGGTCTTCAGCCCAAGTCGAAGTCCGAAGCTATTGCTCAAGGCTTCTACCCCTGCATGATTCGTGGACCTCAGCCTGCTAATGCCGACCCATCCTCTCTGTTATGGTGCCGTGAAGATAATCTGTTCAAGCGCAACTATCAGGCTGCAAAGAACTCGGCCAATGAAAACAAGAAGTCTTTGGGATTAGACTTCAACCCAGGCCCCTCTACACCACGAGCTGACGACACACGCGAAGCTGAACCCAATCTTATTGGGCCCTTCTACAACTTAGAAGGTCTCATCACTCACATTCAGGTTCAAGGGGCAGCTGTGGACCACTCTGCAGATGACACTGATTCTGACGAAGCACCTGCAGCACCGAAGCCTGTGAAGTAAAAGAAACCAAAGGCTTCAAAGCCCTCTTCTGCACCAAAGGTCTCACGGGCGAAGCCTCTGGCCACTGCACCTCCTGAAGTCAGTGTGCAGTCTGAAGATCTCTCACGCATCTCCAAGTCTGACAAGTTGAAAAAGCCCATGCAACCCACTGGTCAAGCACTGACTCCTGCTGCTGTTTTGAGAAACAAGAATGACGCCATTGATCTGTCCAGCGACGACGATCTTGGCGATGATGCTCTAGAGCAATTGATAGAGAGCAAGCAAGAGGCGGAAATCTTCAATGATATTCCTCTCTTTGAGTGGAGATCCTGTACAAGTTTATTGATGAGTGGTTTGGCAGCCCAGATGTCAGTTTTGATGATCTTCAGCTTCCAATTGGCCTCAGCGTCTCCTTCCATGGAGCCATTGCTCCTGAGCTGGCTCTTGCTCAGAAAATTGTTGAGCTGAAGCATAAGGTCGATTATGAAAAGGCTCAATTCAAGAAGCACATGGCCAAGCTCAATGTTGAAGACATTCAAAACTTCAAGGTCATGATGCATGAGCTCAAGGAGGCATTCCACAAGAAACGAGAAGAAGCAAAAGGTTCTCGTGACCGCATGAAGAATCTTGCTGCCAAATGTGTTCAAGGCTACAATGAAGCTGAAAAGCGCAAGGCTTTGGGGCGACCAGGCATCGACCCCAGAATGGCTGCCAAGAAGAAGAAGAAGCCAGCTCTGTCCGAACCAGAAGCATCAAGGCAAGAGGAACCTCGCATTGTCTTCCCAGCCAGTATGACAGGATCGAAGCCTAAGGTCCCCACAATGGCTATAGAATTCAAGAAAACTTGAGCAACTGAAGCCGAAGCCAGAAAACGCAAGACCAAAGCCACCACTGATGATGCTCCCCCAACCAAGAAAAGAAAAACAAAGAAGAGAGACTGGGCTGCTTCCACAGAGCCCCATGTTGTTGAGCCAATTTCTGTTGCTCGTCCTTCCTCTGCACATCGAGAACGTCGTTTGGTAGTTCATGAGCCTGCTTTCACAGAGGCTCCTGAAGCTAAAGAGAATCCAGCTGTTGACCCCACCACAGCTGAAGACATTGGTCCTCACGACAATGTTGAAGATGATGAAGTCCTTCCTCAGATCGAGCACAATTTGGTATCATCGCCTGTTCTCATAAACAGCAAACTCATCAGCATTGGTCGTCCATTGACGCCAATTGCTCAGGATGACTCATGGGCTAATCACCCTCAAGAATCCCCTCGTGCTGAAGAAACACCAGTCACTCCCCCACCACAGGTCACCACTCCGGTGATTGATAGTGAAGACTTTGAGGCCCAACCAACTCCATCTCCACACGCGTCGCCAGCATTTCGCAGGCTTCGCAAAGGACCTAGGCCACAGGTCACATTGTCAAGTGTTCCCAAAGGAGAAGAGCGCCAATCCGTCTCACGCGAAGTCTTTCCTGAAGCCTCTCCTACTGTGAACATTCCTAAATCTGAAGCCAAAGCGGCTGAAGATATTCCGGCTGCATCAGCCGATGAAGAAGAAGAACCACGTGATGAAGGAAGAGTTGCTACACCTCCGTCCAAGCCTGAAGTTGTTCTCGAGGAGAACATGTCTGGCCCTCCAGCTCCTAAAGTGGAGGTTACCAATACTGAGGCGGCCACCAACATCAGCACTGAAGCCAATGACATTGTTATGGCTGAAGCTAATGTGGCGCCTGAAGCTAATGTGGTGCCAGATGACGCTGCACCTGAAGCCAATGTAGCACCAGAAGCAAATCCGCTGCCTGAAGCCAATGCCTCTGCTCCTGTACCTCCTCCAAGGCCACACACCATCGAGCAAGCATACGATCGTGGACATCTTGTTACCGTCCGCTGGCCAATCCTGGTTCCTCCGCCTGCTCCCGAACCTCAGTTTGCCTATCATGTGGAGCGCATGCCTTAGGTCCAGAAGTCAAAGCCAAGGCTACCACGGTTTCCAGGTACTGCAACTTCACTAGGATCATTTAATCTGAATGGATTCAAGGCACACAACACATTCTTCAACAGTGCCAAGAACCCCTACACAAGGCCAAGAATCTCTTTGGACCGATTCTGGAGTTATCAGCAGCGAAGCTACTATTCATGCATCTTGTACAATCAGGGACGCATCTTCCCTCACATGCATCTTGACTGTGAAGCCATTGCTGGACTACCATGCCTTGAAGAAGCCCTTGACTGCTTTCGTGATGCGGGTCTGCTTAATTTTGTGACTACAAAGGAACACTGGAATGAAAAACTTCTGCTTCAATTCTATGCTACCCTCCACATCCGTGGATACAACAGGGATCCGAAGACTTGGATCCTTGAGTGGATGATAGGAGATGTTCATCATGAAGCTAAAGCTCAAGACATCATTGAGCTCACAACCCTGCCCACTCCTGGTGAATACTATGAACCAGGTTGTCAACAACACCAGAATGCTTTGGAGAGCATTTTCCAGAAGCCAGAACCCAACATGAGTCAAATTCTGAGCATGATGAAGCCTTTGCCACGCGACGCTGATACCCAACCGAATTCTTTGTTGAATACCTAGAGTATCTGCTCCGCACCATTTATCATATCATCAGAAAGACTCTATGGCCTGTCAAAGGACATTCATCTGAAGCGAAGCTTGAAGGAGCAATGAAGACTTTGGTTTTCTATATCTTCAATGGCATAAGCTTCAATGCTCAAGACTTCTTCATCAGGCAGTTGGCTGCATCTGGCTCCGACATTTTTGGTCTGAAGTTCTATGCTCCATGGGTCATGCGCCTTATCAAGCTTCACTCTGCCTTCAACTATCAGCCATCTGCGCGCAATCATCTTGTATTCTTGCCAAAGGTTGATATGTCTGTTGAAGCTATTTACCCAGAGCCTGCTAAGGATCCAATCTATATTCACAACGTTGATCGTCAAAGCTTCACCCAACCCATTGAAGGAGTTTCGGAAGTCTCTCATGTTTATCCCTTGGCTGGTAACACACGTGCCCCTCGTGCCCAAACTGACGCCACTGGAAGCACCATTGCCCAAAGGCCTCGGAAGCGATCTCGTGTTCTCAATGACCAAGAGCTTCTTGTCGCACTACATCAGAAACAGGATAAGCATCATGACTGGCTTAAGCGTCAGGTGCAAAGCCACTTGGTGGACGTCAATCACATTCGCAATCTTGCCACCAAGAATGCCTTTGTTACACATGAAACCTGTCGAAGGTCCTGGAAGAGTTTGACTTTGCTCACTGCTGAAGAAGATCTTCAAGACGATGGCTTCACAGAAAGATTCAAGTTTGACTCCACTCCTGCAAGGAGTGCTCACTTGCGTCGGACTCCCTCCCTTGAAGACTCTGACTATTCTTCCTCAGCTGCCACGGTGAACGCCAGAGTTATCGATGATCAAGATGATGCCACTTCACCACCTCCACCTTCAGCGCGTCTCGACACTGCATCAAGTTCTTCTGCACCACTGGACCTCAACGATGACCCTGCTGCTTCACCTACACCTCATGGGAACGAGTAGAAGCTCTATGTCTTCAAACCTTTTTGGTCATTACTGACAAAAGGGGGAGAAGCATATGAGTTGATAGTCTTCAACCGGGTCCATATGGGTGGTTGCTTTATTTTTTGCTACTTTTGCCAAGTACTTACAACTCTCGCTTTTGAAACATTTGGTTCGTTTTGAGTTGTAACACTTAAACTTGATGGTCGTCTGCTACCTTTTTCGACACTATGTGATGTGATGATAAATTCCGCATGTGCGACGATAAATTCCACACGAAGTCATTTTGCAGACGTCCATTTTTCATTACGCATGTCATTATCTTCACTATATCATTTCATGCATGATGAATTGTCTTCATAAGTAGAAGAGGAGCTCCGCAAGTACAACCTGCCATGTGCATTTGCATTCAAAAGCAAAATACTTACATGCACATCATCAGGGGGAGCCTTTCTGCTACTTACGAAGACAATACTTAAAACCTTTACAATTTCACATATTTCTATCCCCGTTGAAAACTTCAACCAGTTTGTCATCAATCACCAAAAAGGGGGAGATTGTAAGTGCATCTAGTGCCACCCCTAGTTGGTTTTGGAGTATTGATGACAAACCTGGTTGAGGGACTAATGTGTTTGTGAGAATTGCAGGATAACACAGGTAGAAGTCCCTCATTGATTCGGTTTCCTACCGGAGATGACCCCTAAAAATGTATGAAGACATTGAAGTCAAAAGTGGTATGTGAAGACATTCACATTGAAGACTATGACAAGAGAAGACATCGCGTGAAGACTATGGAGCGCGAAGACTTAGTTGTTTCGTCGTTCTTTTTCTTCTTTGTTGAGTCATAGGAACCACCGTACTGTTAAGTGGGGTCCAAGTGAACCAGTCAGAATGACTGAAGTGATGCTTAACCAAAATCCTATGTCTTCGAGTGAAGACAATGAGAGCAAATCTTATCCAGAGCTGGATAAGTCAGCTTTGCTTGTAGCTCAAGTAAAGTTGCCGTGTTTGTTTGAAATCTAACCGTTGGAACACGTGTCAGTTCCTTAGTGACCCAGGGTCATTTCGGAGAAATCAGATCGGGTTGCCTAGTAGCTACAAATAGCCCACCCCCTACACCATAAATTGGTTGGCTGCTCAGAGTTAGTGCACGGCTTTTGTCGTTTGGGAGCAACCCACCTCGAAGCCTTTGAGAGAGAAATCCTTGTGAGGACAAAGCCCTAAACACCCAGAGCCAAAGAGTGTTAGGCATCACTTAAGTCTTCTTGTCTGTGTGATCTGAAGACTTATTACACTTGAGGACTGTGAATCCTCCAGCCGGTTAGGCGTCGCGTTCTGAGCATCCAAGAGTCATTGTGTGTTGGGGAACGTAGCAGAAATTCAAAAATTTTCTACGTGTCACCAAGATCTATCTATGGAGAAACCAGCAACGAGGGGAAGGAGAGTGCATCTACATACCCTTGTAGATCGCTAAGCAGAAGCGTTCAAGAGAACGGGGTTGAAGGAGTCATACTCGTCGTGATCCAAATCACCGGAGATCCTAGTGCCGAACGGACAGCACCTCCGCGTTCAACACACGTACAGCCCGGTGACGTCTCCCATGCCTTGATCCAGCAAGGAGAGAGGGAGAGGTTGAGGAAGACTCCATCCAACAGCAACACGACGGCGTGGTGGTGGTGGAGGAGCGTGGTACTCCAGCAGGGCTTCGCCAAGCACCGCAAGAGATGAGGAGGGAGAGGGGTAGGGCTGTGCCAAGAAGGAGAGGAACTCATCTGTTGGCAGCCCCAAGTCCTCAAGTATATATAGGGGAGAGGGAGGGGTACGCCCCACCTAGGGTTCCACCCTAGGGGCGGCGGCCAGCCCCAATCCCATCTAGGGTGGCGGCCAAGTGGAGGGGGAGAGGGAGGCGCACCAGGCATGGGCCTTAAGGCCCATCTTCCCTTAGGGTTTGCCCCCTCTTCCCCTTAGGCGCATGGGCCTTGGTGGGGAGGCGCCCCAGCCCACTTAGGGGCTGGTCCCTTCCCACTATTGGCCCATGTAGGCCTCCGGGGCTGGTGGCCCCACCTGGTGGACCCCCGGACCCCTCCGGTGGTCCTGGTACACTACCGGTGATGCCCGGAACACTTCCGGTGGCCAAAACCATACTTCCTATATATTAATCTTTACCTCCGGACCATTCCGGAACTCCTCGTGATGTCCGGGATCTCATCCGGGACTCTGAACAACATTCGGCAACCACGTATATCTATTCCCTATAACCCTAGCGTCATCGAACCTTAAGTGTGTAGACCCTACGGGTTCGGGAGTCATGCAGACATGGCCGAGATAACTCTCCAGCCAATAACCAACAGCGGGATCTGGATACCCATGTTGGCTCCCACATCTTCCACGATGATCTCATCGGATGAACCACGATGTCGAGGATTAAATCAATCACGTATACAATTCCCTTTGTCTAGTGGTATGATACTTGCCCGAGATTCGATCGTCGGTATCCCGATACCTTGTTCAATCTCGTTACCGGCTAGTCTGTTTACTCATTCTGTTACACATCATCCCGTGATCAACTCCTTGGTCACATCGTGCACATTATGATGATGTCCTACCGAGTGGGCCCAGAGATACCTCTCCGTTTACACGGAGTGACAAATCCCAGTCTCGATTCGTGCCAACCCAACAGACACTTTCGGAGATACCTGTAGTGTACCTTTATAGCCACCCAGTTACGTTGTGACGTTTGGCACACCCAAAGTATTCCTACGGTATCCGGGAGTTGCACAATCTCATGGTCTAAGGAAATGATACTTGACATTAGAAAAGCTTTAGCATATGAACTACACGATCTTTGTGCTAGGCTTAGGATTGGGTCTTGTCCATCACATCATTCTCCTAATGATGTGATCCCGTTATCAACGACATCCAATGTCCATGGTCAGGAAACCGTAACCATCTATTGATCAACGAGCTAGTCAACTAGAGGCTTACTAGGGACATGGTGTTGTCTATGTATCCACACATGTATCTGAGTTTCCTATCAATACAATTCTAGCATGGATAATAAACGATTATCATGAACAAGGAAATATAATAATAACCAATTTATTATTGCCTCTAGGGCATATTTCCAACAGTCTCCCACTTGCACTAGAGTCAATAATCCAGTTCAAATCGATATGTGATTAACACTCAAGGTCACATCCCCATGTGACTAACACCCAAAGCGTTCTGGGTTTGATCATGTTATGCTTGTGAAAGAGGTTTCAGTCAACGGGTCTGCAGCATTCAGATCCGTATGTACTTTGCAAATTTCTATGTCATCTTGTGGATGCAACTACTACGCTACATTTGGAGCCATTTCAAATAACTGTTCTACTTGGAGCTATTCTAAATTGTTGCTCCATTATACGTATCCGGTATCTCTACTCAGAGCTATCCGGATAGGTGTTAAGCTTGCATCGACGTAACTCTTTACGTCGAACTCTTTATCACCTCCATAACCGAGAAACATATCCTTATTCCTCTAAGGATAATTTAGACCGCTATCTAGTGATCTACTCCTAGATCACCTTTGTACCCTCTTGCCAAATATGTGGCGAGGCACACATCAGGTGTGGTACTCAGCATGGCATACCGTATGGAGCCTATGACAAAAGCATAGGGGACGACCTTCGTCCTTCCTCTTTCTTCTGCCGTGGTCGAGCTTTAAGTCTTAACTTCATACCTTACAACTCAGGTAAGAACTCCTTCTTTGACTGATCCATCTTGAACACCTTCAAGATCATGTCAATGTATGTGCTCATTTGAAAGTACCATTAAGCGTTTTGATCTATCCTTATAGATCTTGATGCTCAATGTTCAAGTAGCTTAATCTAGGTCTCCATTGAAAAATACTTTCCAAATAACCCTATATGCTTTCCAGAAATTCTACGTCAATTCTGATCAACAATATGTCAACAACATATATTCATTAGAAATTCTATAGTGCTCCCACTCACTTCTTTGGAAATACAAGTTTCTCATAAACTTTGTATAAACCCAAAATCTTTGATCATCATCAAAGCGTATATTCCAACTCCGAGATGCTTACTCCAGTCCTTAGAAGGATTGCTAGAGCTTTGCATACTTGTTATCATCTTTCAGGATTGTTAAAACCTTCTGGTTGTATCACATACAACCTTTCCTCAAGAAAATCGTGAGGAAACAATGGTTTTTGACATCCTATCTGCAAGATTTCATAAATAATGCAGTGACTGCTAATATAATTCCAACAGACTCTTAGCATCGCTACGAGTGAGAAAGTCTCACCATAGTCAACTCCTTGAACTTGTCGGGAAACATCTAACGACAAGTCGAGCTTTCTTAATGGTGACATTTACCATCATTGTCCGTCTTCCTTTTAAAATCCATCTGTACTCAATAGCCTCACGACCATCGAGCCGTTCTGCCAAAGTCTACACTTTGTTTTCATACATGGATCCTCTCTCGGATTTCATGGCCTCAAGCCATTTATTAGAATCCGGGCCCACCATCGCTTCTCCATAGCTCATAGGTTCATTGTTGTCTAGCAACATGACTTTCAAGACAGGATTACGTACCACTCTGAAGTAGTATGCATCCTTGTCATCCTACGAGGTTTGGGAGTGACTTGATCCAAAGTCTCATGATCAATATCATAAGCTTCCACTTCAATTGGTGTAGGTGCCACAGGAACAACTCTTTGTGCCCTGCTATACACTAGTTGAAGTGACAGTTCAATAACCTCATCAAGTCTCCACCATCCTCCCACTCAATTCTTTCGAGAGAAACTTTTCCTCGAGAAAGGACCCGATTCTAGAAACAATCCCTATTGCTTTCGGATCTGAATTAGGAGGTATACCCAACTGTTTTGGGTGTCCTATGAAGATGCATTTTATCCGCTTTGGGTTCGAGCTTATCAACCTGAAACTTTTTCACACAAGCGTCGCAGCCCAAATTTTTAAGAAACGACAACTCAGGTTTCTCCAAACCATAGTTCAAATGGTTTCGTCTCAACGTAATTACATGGTGCCCTATTAAAGTGAGTGCGGTTGTCTCTAATGCCTAACCCATGAACAATAGTGGTAATTCGATAAGAGACATCATGGTATGCATCATATCCAATAGGGTGCAGTTATGATGTTCGGACACACCATCACACTATGGTGTTCCAGGCTGTATTAGTTGTGAAACAATTTCCACAATGTCTTAATTCTGTGCCAAACTCGTAATTCAGATATTCATCTCTACGATCATATCATAGACATTTTATCCTCTTGTCACGACGATGTTCAACTTCACTCTGAAATTACTTGAACCTTTCAATAATTCAGACTTATGTTTCATCAAGTAAATATACTCAGTATCTACTCAAATCATCTGTGAAGTAAGAACATAATGATATCCACTACATGCCTCAGCACTCATTGGACTGCGCACATCAAGATGTATTACTTCCAACAAGTTGCTTTCTTGTTCCATCTTATTGAAAACGAGGCTTTTCAGTCATCTTGCCCATGTGGTATGATTTGCATGTCTCAAGTGATTCAAAATCAAGTGAGTCCAAACGATCCATCTGTATAGAGTTTCTTCATGCATATCTACCAACAAATATGGTTCGCATGTCTCAATCCTTTCAAAAATGAGTGAGTCCAAAGATCCATCAACATGGAGCTTCTTCATGCATTTTATACCAATATGACTCAAATTGCAGTTCCACATTTGTGTGGTACTATCATTACTATCTTATACCTTTGGCATGAAAATGTGTATCACTATGATCGGGATGGTATTATTCAAATAAACAAAGTAACCATTATTCTCCTTAAATGAATAACCGTATCGCGATAGACATAATCCAATCATGTCTATGCTCAACGCAAACACCAAATAACAATTATTTAGGTTTTAATACCAATCTCAATGGTAGAGGGAGCGTACGATATTTGATCAACCTTGGAAATAATTCCAACACATATCGTCATCTCACCTTTTAGCTAGTCTCCGTTTATTCCGTAGCCTTTTGTTTCGAGTTACTAACACTTAGTAACCGAACCGGTATCTAATACCCTGGTGCTACTAGGAGTACTAGTAAAGTACACATTATAATGCATATCCAATATACTTCTGTCGACCTTGCCAGCCTTCTCATCTACCAAGTATCTAGGGTAATTCTGCTCCAGTGGCTGTTCCCCTTATTACAGAAGCACTTAGTCTCGGGTTTGGGTTCAACTTTGGGTTTCTTCACTAGAACAGCAACTGATTTGTTGTTCCATGAAGTATCCCTTTCTTGCCCTTGCCTTTCTTGAAACTAGTGGTTTTACTAACCATCAACGATTGATGCTCCCTTTTGATTTCTACTTTCGCGGTGTCGCGAATAGGTCAAGGATCATATCTATCCCTGATATGTTATAGTTCATCACGAAGCTCTAGTAGCTTGGTGGCAGTGACTTTGGAGAACCATCACTATTTCATCTGGAAGATCAACTCCCACTCGATTCAAGCAATTGTTGTACTCAGACAATTTGACACAAGCTCAAGATTGAGCTTTTCTCCCTTATTATGCAGGCTAAGAAAATCGTCAGAGGTCTTATACCTCTTGACGTGGGCACGAGCCTAAAATCCCAATTTCAGTCCTTGGAACATCTCATATGTTCTGCGATGTTTCAAAAAATGTCTTTGGTGCCTCAATTCTAAACCATTTAGCATTACGCACTGAACTATCATGTAGTCATCAAAACGTGTATGTCAGATGTTCGCAACATCCACAGACGACGTTCGAGGTTCAGCACACTAAGCGGTGCATTAAGGACATAAGCCTTCTATTGTCTGCATAATTGCAACTATCAACTTTCAACTAATTTTTCTCTAGGAACATATCTAAACAGTAGAACTGAAGCGCGAGCTACGACATAATTTGCGAAGACCTTTTGACTATGTTTAGGATAATTAAGTTCATCTTATGAACTCCCACTCAGATAGACATCCCTCTAGTCATCTAAGTGATACATGATCCGAATCAACTAGGCCGTGTCTGATCATCACGTGAGACAGACTAGTCATCATCGGTGAACATCTCATGTTGATCGCATCTTCTATACGACTCATGTTCGACCTTTCGGTCCTCCGTGTTCCGAGGCCATGTCTGTACATGCTAGGCTCGTCAAGTTAACCTAAGTGTTTCGCATGTGTTCCGAGGCCATGTCTGTACATGCTAGGCTCATCAACACCCGTTGTATTTGAACGTAAGAATCTATCACACCCGATCATCACGTGGTGCTTCGAAATGACAAACTTTTGCAAGGGTGCATAGTTAGGGAGAACACTTCTCTTGAAATTTTAGTGAGGGATCATCTTATTTAAGCTACCGTCGTTCTAAGCAAATAAGATGTATAAACATGATAAACATCACATGCAATCAAATAGTGACATGATATGGCCAATATCATATTTCTCCTTTTGATCTCCATCTTCGGGGCTCCATGATCATCATCGTCACCGGCATGACACCATGATCTCCATCATCATGATCTCCATCATTGTGTCTCCATGAAGTTGTCTCGCCAACTTATTACTTCTACTACTATGGCTACCGGTTAGCAATAAAGTAAAGTAATTACATGGCGTTGTTCAATGACACGCAGGTCATACAATAAATAAAGACAACTCCTATGGCTCCTGCCGGCTGTCATACTCATCGACATGCAAGTCGTGATTCCAATTACAAGAACATGATCAATCTCATACATCACATATCATTCATCACATTCTACTTGGCCATATCACATCACATAGCATACCCTGCAAAAACAAGTTAGACGTCCTCTAATTGTTGTTTGCATGTTTTACGTGGCTGCTATGGGTTTCTAGCAAGAACGTTTCTTACCAACGCAAAAACCACAACATGATATGCCAATTGCTATTTACCCTTCATAAGGACCCTATTCATCGAATCCGATCCGACTAAAGTGGGAGAGACAGACACCCGCTAGCCACCTTATGCAACTAGTGCATGTCAGTCGGTGGAACCAGTCTCACGTAAGAGTACGTGTAAGGTCGGTCCGGGCCGCTTCATCCCACAATGCCGCCGAATCAAGATTGGACTAGTAACGGTAAGCATATTGAACAAAATCAATGACCACAACTACTTTGTGTTCTACTCGTGCATAGAAACTACGCATAGACCTAGCTCATGATGCCACTGTTGGGGAACGTAGCAGAAATTCAAAAATTTTCTACGTGTCACCAAGATCTATCTATGGAGAAACCAGCAACGAGGGGAAGGAGAGTGCATCTACATACCCTTGTAGATCGCTAAGCGAAAGCGTTCAAGAGAACGGGGTTGAAGGAGTCGTACTCGTCGTGATCCAAATCACCGGAGATCCTAGTGCCGAACGGACGGCACCTCCGCGTTCAACACACATACATCCCGGTGACGTCTCCCATGCCTTGATCCAGCAAGGAGAGAGGGAGAGATTGAGGAAGACTCCATCCAGCAGCAGCACAACGGTGTGGTGGTGGTGGAAGAGCGTGGTACTCCAGCAGGGCTTCGCCAAGCACCGCAAGAGACGAGGAGGGAGAGGGGTAGGGCTGCGCCAAGAAGGAGAGGAACTCATCTGTTGGCAGCCCCAAGTCCTCAAGTATATATAGGGGAGAGGGAGGGGTGCGCCCCACCTAGGGTTCCACCCTAGGGGCGGCGGCCAGCCCCAATCCCATCTAGGGTGGCGGCCAAGTGGAGGGGGAGAGGGAGGCGCACCAGGCATGGGCCTTAAGGCCCATCTGCCCTTAGGGTTTGCCCCCTCTTCCCCTTAGGCGCATGGGCCTTGGTGGGGAGGCGCCCCAGCCCACTTAGGGGCTGGTCCCTTCCCACTATTGGCCCATGTAGGCCTCCGGGGCTGGTGGCCCCACCTGGTGGACCCCCGGACCCCTCCGGTGGTCCCGGTACACTACCGGTGATGCCCGGAACACTTCCGGTGGCCAAAACCATACTTCCTATATATTAATCTTTACCTCCGGACCATTCCGGAACTCCTCGTGACGTCCGGGATCTCAGCCGGGACTCCGAACAACATGCGGCAACCACGTATATCTATTCCCTATAACCCTAGCGTCATCGAACCTTAAGTGTGTAGACCCTACGGGTTCGGGAGTCATGCAGACATGGCCGAGATAACTCTCCGGCCAATAACCAATAGAGGGATCTGGATACCCATGTTGGCTCCCACATGTTCCACGATGATCTCATCGGATGAACCACGATGTTGAGGATTCAATCAATCCCGTATACAATTCCCTTTGTCTAGTGGTACGATACTTGCCCGAGATTCGATCGTCGGTATCTCGATACCTTGTTCAATCTCGTTACCGGCTAGTCTCTTTACTCATTCTGTAACACATCATCCCATGATCAACTCCTTGGTCACATCGTGCACATTATGATGATGTCCTACCGAGTGGGCCCAGAGATAACTCTCCGTTCACACGGAGTGACAAATCCCAGTCTCGATTCGTGCCAACCCAACAGATACTTTCGGAGATACCTGTAGTGTACCTTTATAGCCACCCAGTTACATTGTGACGTTTGGCACACCCAAAGTATTCCTACGGTATCCGGGAGTTGCACAATCTCATGATCTAAGGAAATGATACTTGACATTAGAAAAGCTTTAGCATACGAACTACACGATCTTTGTGCTAGGCTTAGGATTGGGTCTTGTCCATCACATCATTCTCCTAATGATGTGATCCCGTTATCAACGACATCCAATGTCCATGGTCAGGAAACCGTAACCATCTAATGATCAACGAGCTAGTCAACTAGAGGCTTACTAGGGACATGGTGTTGTCTATGTATCCACACATGTATCTGAGTTTCCTATCAATACAATTCTAGCATGCATAATAAACGATTATCATGAACAAGGAAATATAATAATAACCAATTTATTATTGCCTTTAGGGCATATTTCCAACATTGTGGATCGCCGGTGAACGAAGTCTGTGAAGGTTTGGAAGTCTACCTTGAAGACTTACCAGAGTAATTAGGCAAGGACTGGGTGTCCTTAGATCAAGGGGAATAAGGTGAAGACGCAGTCTTCTGAGTTGAATCTCAGCCTCCCTAACCAGACGTACGGTTGTCATAACAACTAGAACTGGTCCATCAAATCATTGTCTTCAACGAGCCACTGGTTCTATCCTTTCCATCTCTTTATTTACTGTTAGTCCTTGTGAAGTCATTGCCTGTTTGCATTATCTTTTGTCTTCACTAAGTGACTGCTTGTTCTGATTGGCTTCATACTATCTTCCATCCTAATCTATACTGCCTAGCTGCTATTAGTCTTTGTGCCTTCATTTCATTGAATACTTGACTATGGCTTGCTTAGTGTAGTCTACCTTCCGCTGCATGGTAATAGGTTCATTTCTATCGCTTGTCTTCAAAACTTCCATGTTTTGAAGACTTTCATAAAAATCGCCTATTCACCCCCCTCTAGTCGATCACTAGCACTTTCATGATGTAAGAACATGGTGTGATAGACAGATATTGTATGTTCTAGAAACAGGAACACGTGTCTTAGTCACAAGTATAATGTGTAAAGTAAGCAGATGAAATTGAACAAAATTAGAAGCAATACAAGCTAGACAGCATACATAACATGCAACCACATATAACAACGCCAAGTTAGAGGGAGCACCTGTGATGATGCACTAGGGGAGACGTGCTCATCACCAACACAACTACGTTGAGTGTCTATGCATGTGTTGTCTTGGAAATCATCTTGGGGGGATGGAGGAGTAGAATTTGTAGAGGCCCTCCATTTGGAAGGAGCACCTTCATCCGCTGCCTAGCTAACTTCCTTCCGCTTTATTGATTTTGAATTGTCAAGTAAAATCGACAAGAAAAAGCAATAAAATTCACTCTTCAGAACTCATTCGTGCATGATACTGACAATCACTACTTTGATATAAGGCAAACACATGATTCCAGAAAGGAATAATACGAAAAACAGGACGGCATGGCATATTCACAACTGTTTGTGTAAACTAAGCAGACACCATTTTACCAAATAAGAAGCAATGCAAGCTAGACACCACGTGAAAGATGCAACCAATATGACTCTGCCAAGTTAAAAGTGTCCCATCATAAATGGCATTTCAACAAATTAGAAGCAGCACATGCTATAAATCATATCAAAGATGCAACTAATATCACACTGCATATACTGAAGGTGTCTCGCCATATTGATTTACACGGGATACAAAAAACAATAGTTTTATGTGAGGACATGCTTAATAGACAGATGTACTATGTACTAAATATAGGAAGGCATGTCACATTAATAGGTATAATGTATAAGCTAAACAGAATAGCACATGCAGTTTAACCAGATTGGAAGAATTACAATCTAGACACCATATGCAACATGCGACCACATATCACGCTGCCAAGTTAGAGCAAGCACATGCGATGCTAGTGTAGGGGAAATGCGGTAATCAACTACAAAGCTACATTCACTATCTTCATCTAGCCTTGCTGTTTCTTGAGAATCATGTCGGGAGGCTGACGCTGCATTCTTTAAATGAGGAGTAATCCACTTGCCTGACTGCCTCATCATAAGTGATTGATGAGGGATACACAAGAACATTAGTTTGATGTAAGAACATGGTTAATACAAAGATGTACTAGTATGTACCAAAAACAGAAAGGCATGTCATATTCAAAGGTATAATGTGTAAGCTAAGCAGATGCAATTTAACCAAATTGGAAGCAATACAATCTAGACATCCGGCTGGAGTGGTGAGCATGATCATCTAGGACCTGAGATCCTGGTGGGAGGCGGGCTGCTTCGCCACCATCGCGGATTTTTAGTTGGCTTCCAGGTGATGCCTCTCTTTGCTGGGCTTGTCACTGGCTCGGCCAGTGCCCTGACTAGCTATTTGTCTTCTGGTGCTCACGGGATGGTGGTTCATGTAAAAAATATCTTTCCTTATCTTAATAAAGACCGACTTCGGCCTTCCAAATACAAGCTAGACACCATATGGAACATGCAACCACATATGACACCGCGAAGTTAAAGCAAGCACCTGGGATGGTGGTTCATTGCGAGCAAGGTCATCAACTCCAGAGCTACGTTTACCGTCTCCATCTGCTGAGACTGCACCTATTATAAGGCTGAAACGTGTCGGTGTACTAGAATAGGGGTACCCTAGTACCCCAAACTTGTGCACGGGCAGTTGCAGCACCCCGCGGCAAGGCTTGCCGGGAGAACGCCAAGATCCTCCGTGGTTCCCTTGGAGCCATTCAAGAACAAAGTATTTAAGCTCAGGAGACAAGGCCCCGGCAAGAGGAGCTTGCCGGGAAGGCTAACCAAGGCACTCCAAGGAACTTGCCGCGACGCGCCACGCGCTCCAGCAAGGCAACAAGGCCCCGGCAAGAGGAGCTTGCTGGGAAGACCAACCAAGGTATCTCGAGGCCCGGTGAGCGACAAGCTTCCGGACCCGACAAGATAACGCAGCGGCAAGGCGCTTGCCGCGGCAGGCGGCCACTCTGTGCCCACGCTCCAGCGCATCCACCAACGTGTCGCTCTGGGGGCCTCTCTAGGCACGCGTGGCGGGAGGCTGTGCAGCCAGCGGTGCGCAGTGGCATGCGAAGCTGACAAGATCGCCATCGTGGCGAACGGTGGCGCCCCTAACGGTCCTTTTCTGCACTGTTTGGGCGACTCAGACGGGCATTTAATGCCCTTGTCCCCTGCCGTCAGGGTTAGGTAGGGTGCACTGTACAAGTAACTGTACCAACCACCTCACTTTTTACATTTGTACCCTTCTCTGCGTTGCCACCTGTCGGTGACCCCTTTAGCGTATAAAAGGAGGCCCATGCGCAACGTAGAGGGGGTTCGACACGTTCGCCAGGTTCGCGAGGTTCGACTGGTTCGGAAACCAGAAAAACACTACGCTCTCTCTCTGGAGCAAGAACACCAGATAATCAAATAAGCAGCAGTAGGAGTGTTATCTCTCGGAGAGCTCCGAAGCTGGGTAAACTGCTCATGTGCTTCGCCTCGATCTGCTCTTCATGCGATCTCCGCCCCCCGCCGAAGCGAAAGGGGCTCGGTCCGTTGGCCCCATAGGTGTTCGTGGATCAGTTTCCCCGACATCTTTGGCGCGCCAGGTAGGGGGCGTCGAGATTGTGTGAACCTGATCCGGCGTTCACACGAGCTAGATCTTCATTCCCTTCATCAACATGCCACTGAAGAAGAAGACTTCGGCGGCAGCCGCTCCGTCCACGTCACTTCCACCACCGTTGGAGCAAACGGGTGGTGGAATGGACGTCGGCGGAACAATGGACGTCGACGAGGAAGCTTATGATGCTGCCAGGTCCAAGGACAAGGCTGCACAAACCTCGGCGACTGTACATGTTCCGCGCCACTCCTAGGAGGCGCAAGACCAACAACGTCATGACACTCGCAGTGCCATGCGCATGATAGGCCAAGACCAAGCTGGTGGATCTCGGGGCGCTCAAGACCAGCATGCACGCCAACGTGCTGGCACGAGCGGGGCACGATCGCCTGGACGGGATACTGCTCCTTCTAACATAGTTAGAAGTCCGAGCACGTCCCGCTCCTCGCGCCGTCCGCCACTGCCACCCACCACTCCAGCAGAAGATTTGGCGTGAGCTCAACTGCTTCTAGATTACCCTCCGACGTCGGACAAGATCGACGAATGGAGGGCCACCATTCAGAGTCTCATCGGCTACGCCAACGGCGACACTCCACGGCGGCCGAGCGCGTCGCCGCCGCTGCAGGGTTGCTGGGCGCGAGCCGGTGGCGACGAAACGGGTGGAGGTGCAACTACCATGCAATCACCACCCCGAAGGCCAAGATCGCCGACTCGCCGGATCCACCTCGACAGCGACTCCACCGCATCATTGGATCCACGAGCTCGTCGCGATCAGCGCCAAGTTCTTCATGATCGACAACAAGAAGATGCTCGAACTCGCATCGAGCGCCGAAGAGAAGCGCGAAGTCAATCCGACAAGCGCGCTGGGCCCTCTGTTGACATGCATGCGCCAGGGGAACCAGGCGATCTGCCGTACGTGGTAGGTTGCCCTGCGTTCACTCGTGAGCTGCGGCAAGTCCAGTGGCCCAGCACGAAGAACTTCAAGCCAGACGTACCGGAGAAGTACGACGGCAAGACGCATCCGTCGGAGTTCCTCAGCATCTACACCATTGCGGTGCAGGCTGCCGGGGTACGGGATGACAAGATCCTTGCCAACTGCTTCCCGCTGGTGCTCAAGCCCAACGTCAGATCCTGGCTCATGCACTTGCCGGACAACTCCATATCCTCTTGGGCTGATCTGTGCCATCAGTTTGTCGGCGCCTTCACAGGCGGACACAAGCCTCATGGCCAGGAGAGTGATCTTCATCTGCTCGTCCAGAAGGAAGGAGAGCCCCTGCGCAAGTACATTCAGAGATTCAGCAGTGTGCAGCACAACATCCCAGACATCCACCCTGCCGCGGTGATCAGCGCGTTCCATCAGAACGTGCGAAACCGCAGGATGCGGGAGGAAATGGCGATGTGCAAGATCAGGGACGTCAGTGAGTTATATGCACTGGCCAACAAGTGTGCACGTGCTGAGGAAGGGAGGAGACTCCCCGGAGAGAATGTAGGAGCGGGAGGATCTGACAGTGAAGATGCTGCCCCGGCAAGGAAAAACCGGCGGCGGAACAACAGGAGGAGGAAAGGCAAAGAGGTGCTAGTTGTTGAGCAGTCCGGCAACGGTGGTGGCGCCAAGAAAGCCAAAGCTGGTGACTCCGGCAAGGAGGTTTCCGCGGAGGTGGCGGTCGCCGACAAGCAGGACGGAACCAACAAGCAGTATTGCAAGATCCACAGCACCAAGGGCCATGATCTCCAGAGCTGCAGAAAAGTCGAGCAGCTTGTTGAGCAACAAAAAGCTGAATACGAGCGGCGCGACAAGGAGAAGGCCCAGGAAGGTGCTGGGGGATCCGGCAAGAAACGTCCTGGCCGAGGAGGACGCCGCGGCAAGGCCAAGCAGCGGCAAGGAGACAGACCTCCTCGCGGCCGCGACAAGGATGAAGATGATGACGATGATGAAGACATGGATGATGAGGAGACTGATGAGCAGGAGTTCCAGAAAGCCAGAGAGGTCCTGTGCGTTGACGGTGGTGCTTCTCTGCATACCTCGCACCGTCAGCTCAAGCAGTGGGTGCGGGAAGTTCATGCAGCAGAACCACCCGTCGAGTCACGCAAGCCTCTGAAATGGTCCAGCACGCCTATCATCTTTGATATTGAGGACCACCCTGATCGCATAACTGCGGTCGGGTGCTTGCCGATGTTGGTTTCACCAACAATCCGCAACCTCAAGGTCACTAAGATGCTAGTTGACGGCGGGTCCGGCTTGAACCTGAACTCCTCCGCGGTGCTCCAGAAACTCCAGATCCCTGACAGCGAGCTCAAAGAGACCGGTACATTTCAAGGAATCAACCCGGGAAGGAGCAAGCCGAAGGGAAAGATCACGTTGCCGGTAACATTTGGCAGCGAGCTGAATTTCAGGACTGAGAGGGTCACGTTTGATGTTGCTGACTTTCCATTACCTTACAATGGAATCCTTGGCCGTCCGACACTCGCCAAGTTCATGGCAGCCTTTCACTATGCGTACAACGTATTGAAAATGCCAGGCCCGATAAGTGTCATCTCTGTCCCTGGCGACAAGAAGGATGCTCTTATCTGTGCCGACAAGATCTACCGGGAAGCAGCAGCCGCAGCAGAATGCAAGACACTTGCCGCTGAAGCTCCCGGGGGGAAGAAGAAGACCAAGTCCGGCAAGAGCTCTGATGCCCACTCCGGCAAGCGCACCTCTTCGGAGTGCTGCACTACCGTCGAGGACGCACCATCGAGCTCCACCGGCAAGTGTAAGAAGGCAATGGCAGCTCCACCTGAGACCAAGAAGGTGTCCGCCAAGGAGGACGACACTGGTGGTACCTTCACCATCAGCGCCACTCTTGACCCCAAATAGGAAAGCGCGCTCGTTGCTTTCCTGCGGGCGAATGTCGACGTGTTTGCGTGGCAACCATCTGATATCCCCGGTGTTCCCAGGAAAGTAATTGAGCACCACCTTGCCGTCTGTCCTCATGCGCGGCCCGTCAAGCAGAAAGTTAGGAAACAGGCAGTGGAGAACCAAGAATTCATCGCAGAAGAAATCAAGAAGTTGGAAGCAGCAGGCCTTGTCAGAGGAGTGCTCCATCCCACGTGGTTGGCCAATCCTGTTGTCGTGCGCAAGGCTAACGGGAAATGGAGGCTTTGTATTGACTTCACTGATGTTAATAAAGCTTGTCCCAAAGACCCATTTCCCTTGCCGCGCACTGACCAGATTGTTGACTCCACAGCCGGATGTGATTTGCTTTCATTTCTTGATGCATACTCAGGATACCATCAGATCTTCATGGCAGAAGAGGATGAAGAGAAAACCGCATTTATCACCCCGTGTGGCACGTACTACTTCGTACGGATGCCTTTCGGTTTGAAGAATGCTGGTTCAACATTCGCAAGGGTAGTCCACCACGCTTTTGAGCCGCAGATGCACAGAAATGTGGAAGCCTACATGGATGACATAGTGGTCAAGAGCAAGGACAGGGCGACCCTGATTCAAGATTTAGACGAGACATTTGCAAATCTGCGCAAGGTCAACCTCAAGCTTAACCCCGAGAAGTGTGTGTTTGGAGTCCCTTCCGGCAAGCTTCTCGGGTTCTTCGTGTCTCAGCGGGGAATTGAAGCCAATCCCGACAAGATCAAGGCCATTGAGCAGATCGAAGCACCAAAGCGCGTCAAGGATGTACGAAGGCTTGCCGGTTGCGTGGCTGCTCTCAGCAGGTTTATCTCTAGATCTACTGAGCGCGCCCTGCCATTTTTCAAAATTTTGAAAAAGGCAGGTCCAATAAAATGGACTCCGGAGGCGGAGGCTGCGCTGCAGGACTTGAAGAGATACCTGTCCTCCACTCCAACACTTGTCGCACCTAAGCCGCAAGAGAAGTTGCTGCTGTATGTAGCGGCAACCAATCAAGTGGTTAGTGCTGCATTAGTGGCAGAGAGGGAGGCAGATGATGAGCTAGCAACCGCGGCAGATGCATCCAGCAACAAACAGGGGGCTTCGCCGACAAGCTCTGGTCCCAACAGAGATGGATCTGCGCAGGAGCATGATAAGATGCAGAAGAGAATGGTGCAGCGTCCAGTTTACTTTGTCAGTTCCCTTCTACAGGGGGCTAGATCAAGGTACTCTGGTGTGCAGAAGTTGCTTTTCAGCCTCCTCATGGCCTCGAGAAAGCTGCGCCATTACTTCCAAGCACATGAGATCACAGTCGTCACTCGCTTTCCGTTGAAGAGGATACTGCAAAATCCAGAAGCGACAGGCAGGATTATCGAGTGGGCGCTGGAACTGTCAAGCTTTGGCCTCACGTTTGAGAGCACTTCAACTATCCAAAGCAGAGCATTGGCAGAATTCATAGCAGAATGGATGCCAACACCAGATGAAGAAATTCCAGAGACGAGCATCCCCGTCAAAGAGGCAAGCAAAGAGTGGCTGATGTACTTTGATGGTGCCTTCTCGCTGCAAGGCGCCGGTGCGGGCGTGCTGCTTGTCGCGCCCACCGGAGAGCACCTCAAGTACGTAGTCCAGATGCACTTTCCCAAGGAGCAAGCAACCAACAATACTGCAGAGTATGAAGGATTGCTTGCCGGTCTCAGGATCACAGCAGACCTTGGGATCAAGAAGCTCATTGTCAGGGGTGACTCACAGCTTGTCGTCCGCCAAGTGAACAAGAACTACCAGAGTCCATTGATGGAAGCATATGTTGATGAAGTGAGGAAGCTAGAAGAGCACTTTGACGGCCTACAGATGGAGCATATCCCAAGAGCTCAGAATGTCGTTGCTGATGGCCTGTCAAAGTGCGCCGCACTAAAGTTACCTGTGGAACCAGGGATCTTTGTGCTCAAGTTGACTCAACCATCCGTAACACCATCAACTGGACAAAGTAAGAAGAGGAAGTTGGTTTCTGGTGACTACTTTCCGGCAGAGCTCTCCGAAGCCGCCGCCAAGAAAGTCCCCAAGACCAACACCAAGGATGCTGAGGGGCAGTCTGCTCCGGCAAGCCTTATGGTTTGTTCCGTTGAAGCAAACGCTCCCGACAAGTTTTGCTCCGGCAAGCTTGCCATGGAACATCAAGCTCCGGCAGGGCCGCAAGTCCTTGCCGTAGAAGCGAATGTTCCCGCAGTAGCAAATGTGCCTTTAGTCCTTGTTGTCGAGCCGCAAGCTCCAGCATGGGCGCAGTAGATTGTCCATTTCCTTCAGACAGGAGAACTTCCCGAAGAGCAAGAAGAAGCGGAAAGAGTAGCCCGGCAGTCAAGTATGTACCAGTTTGTCGATAGCATACTGTACAGAAGAAGACTCAACGGTGTGAAATTGAAGTGTATTTGCCGGGAAGATGGACAAAAGCTGTTGGCAGAGATACATGGAGGCATATGTGGCCACCACATTGGCGCAAGAGCACTTGCCGGCAAAGCTTTCTGGCAAGGTTTCTTTTGGCCGACAGCCCTCCAGAATGCAACTGCACAAGTAACCAAGTGTGAAGCGTGCCAGTTCCACTCCAAACAGATACACCAGCCAGCTCAAGCTCTCCAAACGACCCCTTTATCCTGGCCATTTTTGGTCTGGGGGCTCAATATCCTCGGCCCTTTCCCCCGAGCTGTCGGGGGCTTTGAGTACTTGTACGTCGCAATCGACAAGTTCACAAAGTGGCCGGAAGTGCAGCCAGTGAGGAAGGTGACAGCACAGTCAGCAGTCAAGTTCTTCAGGTCAATTGTTTGCCATTTCGGGATCCCTAACAGGATCATCACCGACAACGGCACGCAATTCACGAGCCGCACCTTCATGCAGTACGTCCAAGATCTTGGCGCCAAGGTCTGCTTCGCTTCTGTTGCTCATCCGAGAAGCAACAGTCAAGCAGAAAGGGCAAATACTGAAGTGCTGCACGGGCTCAAGACCAGAACTTTCGAAAGGCTGCGCAAGTGCGGAAGAAACTGGATCGAGGAGCTGCCGGTGGTTCTTTGGTCGATCAGAACGACGCCAAATCGAGCCACTAGCCAAACGCCTTTCGCTCTAGTCTATGGAGCAGAGGCAGTTCTCCCCATGGAACTCGTATACGGATCGCCTCGAGTGCTCGCTTATGATGAGCTTGAGCAAGAACAGCTGCGACAAGACGACGCGCTGCTCCTTGAGGAAGATCGTCTTCAGGCTGCTGTACGAGCTGCTCGATACCAGCAAGCTTTGCGCTGCTACCATAGCCGCAAAGTTAAGGCCAGAAGCAACGAGGAAGGCGACCTTGTTCTTCGGCGCGTTCAGTCCGCCAAGAATTCCAACAAGTTGATGCCGAAGTGGGAAGGCCCTTATCGGGTGAAACGAGTCACAAGGCCCGGCGCTGTCCGCCTTGAGACCGAAGATGGCATTCCGGTGAGCAACTCCTGGAACATAGAACATCTTCGTAAGTTTTTCCCATAGGGCGCGGTTGCCGGAACCCGTTCCGGCAACCACCTTTTGTACAAGTCTTGCCGCTGTTGCATGTAATCCTTTGTACAAAGCCGGGCGCAGATCCCGTGCATAAGCAAAAACCCATGTGCTCCGCACAACTTGTCCATTTCATGCATTAGTTTCTTTCTTGCATGTGTTATCTGACACTTTGTGCAGCACCTACATCCGGTAAGCAATAACAAGCCGAAGGGTTCCATATCATTATTTTCTCTTCTATCTTTTTTCCTCAACAAAGGAAAAGAAGGTTCCCTCGACACAAGTTTGCCAGGGGGGAAGGAGAAGATTGTGGTATGGACCAGGCGTCGTTCAAGCAAAGTTTTGCCTTGCCGAGAAGCAAACGATAGAAAAGCTAAGTTGCCAAAGTTTGAGCAATCAGTTTTTAAATTTTTGAGTTATCTTCCTCGAACGACCCTGCTCTGTATGGAAAACCTGTGCGCGGAGGAACCAACTCGTGGCTAGTTGCGCCCTTACTTTGTTTCAAGTCCGCTCAACAACTTAAGTGTGCTGCATCTAGTCGCGACAAGGTTTCTTGTCGGAAGCAGCGCCGCCAGCAGGCTGCTGACGTTCCGCACTCAGCGCTCGCGGCTCGGGTGCCTGCACTGACAAGTTCCCTAGAAGCGTAGGGTAAAAACATACAAAGGAAGGAATCTAGTAGAGGAAATAACATAGCAATTGATAACAGAAATAAAGTTATATTACAAGATAACTTGTCGCAGCTCTAACAGACTGTTTTCATAACATGATTAGCAGCGACAAGGGAAAAGAAGAAAGGGGCGGCCTAGTCTACGCGATCGCCCTCAACCCTCTTGATCTCTCTCACCTTGTCCACAATGGGTGCGACAAGGGCCTTGAGTGCGTCCTGATCGGCGTCTGGCGGCAAGGACTTGAGGACGTTGGTGAAGCTGAGGCCTGGATTGCGGAAGGCCACCTTCATCAGCACCTTCTGGAGAACTCAGGCGCAGATTCTGCACGACTCATCGGACAACTGCTTTGGGATCCTCTCCCGGAGCCGCTGGAGTGTCGTCGCCACGCCCTTGAAGAACAGGCTGAGCTTGGCGCTGGGTTGGAGATTCTCGTCGGAGGGATACCCAAAGTCCTCCATCCCCAGCTGCGCCAGCTCCTCATCGATGACTACGGCAATATTCACCAGACCCTCGGTCCAGTGCTCCACAGTATCTCTGAATGAGTTCTGGGTAACTGCGATGCTCTCCAGCAGCGCCGTGTTAGCCTTGACCTTCTCCGACAAGGTCTTCTCCCACTCCTTGGCGGCCTCCAGCGTCTGCGTCAGCGTGGCCAGCTTCAACTCCAGGTCTGCATTGGAATCCTTGGCGGCGCTGAGCTCCTTGCCCCTCTCAGCGAGAAGACCTTGCAGCTCACCGTGGGCGGCAGCATCCTTCTCACGCTCACGCTTGAGCGCGGCAAGCTCCTCGCCGCTCTTCCCAATGTTGGCCTCCAGCTGCGCCACCTTCTCCTCTAGCTCTTTCTTGGTGGCCTCTGCGATTGCGGCAGCGTCCTTTGCTTCCTTGAGCGCCCCGCCAAGTGCTTGCTCACGCTCGGCGAGCTCCTCCTCATAGCTGTCGAGGTTGGCCTTCCGCTGCACCAATTTGCCTTCTCGCGCGGACTGCTTCTCGGCGGCCAGCCTTTGTTCCTCTTCAGCTTCGGCCTTCTCAAGAAGGAAGGCTGTGCGCTCCTCGTCGAGTCGCTCCCGCTCCTGTGCCAGGGACCGGAGAGCTTCTTGATTGTGGCCCCGGAGCTCCTCCGCGCGCTTCTCCATATCAACTCCCGCCTTCGCGACAAGCGCTTCCCGGGAAGCCAGCTTGGCTTGCCGTGCGCGGTAGAGTGACAGCAGCTTCCGCAGCAGCTGCTCCTCCTCAGGCTCGCCACTGCTGCTGGGCGTGTCGACCAACGACAGTCCAGCGGAGGCGAGCACCTCCTCATCGAAAGTTTCCCCCTCGACCGGCGCCCTGGAGCTCGACGCCCAGGGTAGCTTGATGAAGATATCGTCACCGACCTTCAAGTAGGCGCCGGGCTGGGGCTCCTTGGAGCCCGGCTCCGCAGCAGCGGCAGAGGGATCGGCGGTCGGCGTAGTGCCTGGCGCTCCTGCGGCCTCAGGGTCGTCAGTGCAATCGCCCGACCCCTCGCCGGCTTCTGCGGTGGCAGCCTTGGCGGCCTCCTCGCCGGCGGTCTCATCAGCACCGGCCCCTTCCTCGCCGGCGCCCTCTGTCTCCATTGGCTCAGCAACAGATGTGTCTGAAGAACGAAGAAGGGAGCAAAATCAATCAAAAATCCAAGAGAAGAAAATCAGAAGAAGAAGAACTCAAGGGAAAGTTTTTGGACAAGTGAATTACCTGTGCCAAGATCTGCAGTTGCGGTCTCAGCCGCCGCAGGATCGAAGGTGCTGTTCCTTGCCGGAGAACTGCCCCTTGCCGGAGAGTTCTCCCTTGCCGGAGAGCGCTCCCTTGCCGGGGACTCCTCCCTTGACGGTGTAGTCGAAGCAGATGGCACTTCGGGACCAGCTTCCGGGCGCTCCTGATATGGCTGCTCTGCTCCTACACAAATCAACAAGCAAGATATCAACAAAGGAAAAAGCACTCATGCGCGCCCGATAGCAGAAAGCTAACTATGAACTTACGCTGGGGGCTGCGCTGGGGGCTGCTTTGAGGAGTGGTTGCCGGGTCCGTCAAGGTGGTCTCGGACCCACCCCCTACTGACACGGTGGGGTCATCTTCGATGACAATCACCGTGGCCTTGGCCCTCTTCGCCGCTCTCTGGGCCAGCGTCCTGAAAAGAAAGGAGTCCAGATTGAAGCAAGTCAGATACAAGATAAAAACAGCAAAATTGAAGAGCTACAAGAGCACCAAAGAAACTTACTCTTCTTCCTCCTCGTCGGTGCTGAGCGCGGAAAGATCGAAGTCCGGCTCCCCTCCGGTGTGGCGAGGCGGAGGAGTAGGATCCCTTGCCCGCTTGGCGGGGGCGGTGGCGGTGGCCCGGGAAGATCCCGCTCCAGTTGCCGCTGCTGCGTGAGGCACTCCCGCGGCAACATTGCTTGCCGCGGTAGAGCGTGTCGCACGGCTCGGCGGCTGTTGACCCGGCTGCCGTCCCGCTACGTCCGCGGCCCTGCGAAGACGCCTTCTTGGCGGGGCCGGGCGCTCCGCCTGCGGCAAGCTTTCTGAAGGCTCGGGCTCTTCCTCGCCGGCCTCGCTTGGCTCAGCTTCAGAACCGGCAGGCTCTTCCTCGCCAATGAACTCCGCGCGCTCGGCGAGGTTTGCCGCCTCTGTCGCCTCCGCCTCCTCCACAGTGAACCCGAACGCGCCCGCGGCAGCTGCGGCCACAACCTCTTCTGCCCTAGTGGCGATGCGCTACAGCTCCTCGTCGGTGGTGTCACGGGTGAGGCTCTTCTGCTCGTCAGCGTGGACCGGCACTTCTTCCAAGTGGTCGAAGAACGCTTGCACGACGTCATCCGCAGGCTCTTGCCAAGTTGGAACGATTCCGTGTGAATCGCACAACGGCATCATGGCGCGGATCCGGTCAAGCGAAGAATTATTGCACAATGGAAGGACGCCCCTCGGCAGCGTGAATGGGTGATGGGGATCGCGTTTGAACAACTATAGGAGCATTGCATCCAGCTCCATGACGGTGAAGTTGTAGTTGAGGCCCGGCCGCAGCGTCATGATGTCCGCCGAGTTCTTGAATTCCCAGGCGGGCCTCCCCCTCTCCTGCAGGGGGGCGATGCGGCGGCGGAGGAAATCTGCGCCTACATTGCCTACAGTGAGCCTGGCAAGCCCGAGGCGAAGGATCCTAGTAATGGCGATCTTCAGCCTCTCGTCTTCCGGGGCCACGTTGCTCCAGTCATTGCCGCGCACTATTGGAGCTTGGCGCATGGCGGTGAAGGGCTGCGGATTCTCTTCGACGATCCAGCACCACTCCGCTCTCCACTCCTCCCACTTGCTGTGGAGCTCACCCTCCAAGTACGCCTCCTTCTTGCCGACTCTCGAGATCCAGGCGATCCCTCCGGCAAGCGGCTCTCCTCTCTCTACCCGAGGTATGAAGAAGTGGCGGAAAAGGGCAACATTGGGGTGGACTCCGACAAAGTTTTCGCACAAATGTGCGAAAACTGCCATGGTCAGAACGGCGTTGGGGATGAAATCAAGGAGGTGGAAGCCGTAGGTGTTCATGATATCGCAGAAGAACTCCGAGAAGGGCGGGCAGAGCCCGCAAAGAAGAACAGCGCGAAGAATGGGTACCCGTTTGGAGCCAGTCTCGAAGCAGCGGCCGGGAGTACCCTCGTGCGCGGATGCGCCCGCGTCTCCGTCGCCCAAAAGAGGTAGAAGTACTCCCTCAGCTCCTTCGAGCCGAGCTGGGGGGAGAAGATCGCCCGCTCCTTCCGCAGCGCCGCGAGCCGCTGCGCCTCGGCCGACTTCACGCCCTTTCCCTTGTCGGCTTTCGGAGCCATGGCGGAGGTGGTGGGGGAGGTCGACGGCGTTGGTGATGCTGGTGGCAATGGGGGGCGGAGCGCTGCTCTCTCGGCTTCGAGAAGAAGGGGGGGGGAGCGGCGGAGGTTCGTGAAGATGGAGTAGTAGCAACCAGCAAGGGGGAACGAACTGCCCCTGTTTCCTCTGCTTATAAAGAGGGACGGGGCGGACATTTCGCCCTTCCGAATAAAGAACCACCCACGATCTCTCCCACGACGCCGCATTCAACGCGTGCCGTTAGGGGAGAGCGCAGTGGATACGGAGCGAGATTCGGCGTGGCCCAGTCCGCGTGTGCCCGTGCCCTGTCTTGGGCCTGGCCCAACAGCGCTCGGCACCGTGTCTGGCCCAGGCCCGGGGGCTCCTGTCGGTGTACTAGAATAGGGGTACCCTAGTACCCCGAACTTGTGCACGGGCAGTTGCAGCACCCCACAGCAAGGTTTGCCGGGAGAACGCCAAGATCCTCCGTGGTTCCCTTGGAGCCATTCAAGAACAAAGTATTTAAGCTCAGGAGACAAGGCCCCGACAAGAGGAGCTTGCCGGGAAGGCCAACCAAGGCACTCCAAGGAACTTGCCGCGACGCGCCACGCGCTCCAGCAAGGCAACAAGGCCCCGGCAAGAGGAGCTTGCCGGGAAGACCAACCAAGGTATCTCGAGGCCCGGTGAGCGACAAGCTTCCGGACCCGACAAGATAACAGCAGCGGCAAGGCGCTTGCCGCGGCAGGCGGCCACTCTGTGCCCACGCTCCAGCGCATCCACCAACGTGTCGCTCTGGGGGCCTCTCTAGGCACGCGTGGCGGGAGGCTGTGCAGCCAGCGGTGCGCAGTGGCATGCGAAGCTGACAAGATCGCCATCGTGGCGAACGGTGGCGCCCCTAACGGTCCTTTTCTGCACTGTTTGGGCGACTCAAACGAGCATTTAATGCCCTTGTCCCTTGCCGTCAGGGTTAGGTAGGGTGCACTATACAAGTAACTGTACCAACCACCTCACTTTTTACATTTGTACCCTTCTCTGCGTTGCCACCTGTTGGTGACCCCTTTAGCGTATAAAAGGAGGCCTATGCGCAACGTAGAGGGGGTTCAACACGTTCGCCAGGTTCGCGAGGTTCGACTGGTTCGGAACCCAGAAAAACACTACGCTCTCTCTGGAGCAAGAACACCAGATAATCAAACAAGCAGCAGTAGGAGTGTTATCTCTCCGGAGAGCTCCAAAGCTGGGTAAACTGCTCGTGTGCCTCGCCTCGATCTGCTCTTTGTGCGATCTCCGCCCCCCACCGAACCGAAAGGGGCTCGGTCCGCCGGCCCCATAGGTGTTCGTGGATCAGTTTCCCCGACAAAACGTGTCTGGCCTATCCGCGTACGATGCTGGAGCGACTTCTCACTTTTCTTTTTTGCTTCTCTCATAGCAGCAGAGTCTGAAATACCATTGCATAAAAACACAATAGTGAGAGTATGGGTGAAGTGTGTGCAGAACTAGTGCACTGTAAAAGTAGCAGATAGTAGGTGGCTGAAAAATAAATGACAGGAGACATATGATAGCTCTACAACATTGCATGGCAAACAAAATTAGATTCTACTCCGTATGATTTTGTAATATATGAGCACAGGAAATGCAGGTACTCCTCCAGCACACCACCACATGTGGTCATATCAAGATAACAGTCGAATGAAAATAAATAGGTCAGTCGATTTTTTAATGAACCACCCGATCTATAAGGAACGGGCAGATGGCCTTCGTCTAGCTCCCGCCAGTCACTGTTGATGATCTTTCTTGAACCGCCAGCGACCACCGGCCCAGACCCCTGCCTCCATCGCCCCGCCCTCCCCTCGACCTCACACCACCACCATGCTTGGCAGCGCCCCCAGCCCATCCCTTTAATCCCGGCTGACCTCCAGATCGGGCGCCAGTAGCTCTAGTCCCCACACCCCCCTAAGATAAACACCGATGCACTGCTTCCCCGACGTAATAGGTGAACTAGCGCCTGTTACGCCAGGGAATGCTTCCGTTAATTGGGAATCAACTAACCATGAATTGAAATTTAGGGGGGCAACGACCTCTAGCTAAGGTGAAATAGTATATGAGGATAAACCTTGTGCATCACGAGTTACTAGGAACATCTAGTATCAAGAAGAAGCGGTTAACTAGTGTGGGATGAATACTGTGCAAGCAGACACATAAGATTTGCACGAATAAGGGAAGAGGAGTACCATTTTCGGTTGCCGGTGTGGTCGCCTCCACATGTCGCACTGATCTTCTTATTTTTGCCGGGGAAACCGATGTTCTGGAGGAGGGTGCAGGCTTGGACGAACCCATGGCCAAATTGTTGATTGTGTTTCCGTGGCCATATGTTGGCGGAGGGGAAGCAGATCCGAGGCGACGAAGGACGGCGTAGCAGGAACAACTCTGGTGCGGTGGAGGGTGGCGAAGTTGGAGCAGCAGCGGTGAGGCACAGGACGGCTTGGTTGAACTGGCTCGGGTACGGACGGCTCGGCCTCGGCTTCAACTACTAGCCATGGAGGGCATTGCGGTTGAGGTTGCGGTGGACGACGATGTCGGGTATCGGCTCCGGCCTGATGGAGGAGGGCGGCTGTTGATGGGTGGAATGGGGTGGCGGACGGAGGACGCCGAGGTTTCGTCACTGGTGGAGAGGTAGTTTTTGCGCCCATAGAGTACGAATGGGGAATCGGATGGGTGGGCGGGGGGAGGGGGGAGAACCATGTTTCGGTCTGGGACGCGCTTGTTTTTGCCTTTTTTGAACAGAAGATGGGACGCGCTTGTTTGAAATTTGGGGAAAGTACAAACTTTTCCCCCTCTTAAATTTCAGACCTACTGCGGGTCGAGGGTAGGATGGTAATCCCAGGTGTCCCAAATAGTGGGCGGGAGCAATTTAGGCTGCGTGCATGTGTGCTTAGGCGGCCATTGTGTATGAATGTTTTTCGGAGGCAGTTGCGTGGCGTCTAGATGAAGCTACAAACCTACCCTGGCTTAGACCTTTGGACGTCGGGCCGGTAGGTTTCACGGGTCGGAGTTATTAGAAAAGTAATTTCCTTGTACTACCACACATTGGTCTCACGCGGTTTCGGGCAAGTAGAGGCTCTTTTGGCACTTCGTTCGAAATTTTGAAACACAAGCATTCACGTTTAGAGTACTCTTGAACTTTGGGGATTGACCTAAATAGACAACGTTAAATTTGACCTTGTATGTTTGAAAACCTCATTAAATTATCCGCTTCTTTTTGAAATTTTGACACTTGAAAATCTTATAACTCCGATTATTTTGGAATGGAGGAGTTAAATTAGAATCTATTTTGTACACGACTACATATGCTATTATGTACAAAATCAGAGCAAAGATTGGTTCCCCCATAATTTAGGTATGATTTACAAATGCCATGATATCAAATTCAAATAATTGAATGGACTTCATGTTGAATTCGATTTTTTAAACCACCTTAAGTTGAATTCAAATGTATGCTAGTTTATAGGTAGCTATTTATAATGTTCCTTGTGTAACTTTTGTATGTATAATGTGCTTTACACACACAACATGAACTATACTCATGTTTATATTCGATTGCTAAAGCGATGCATTGTCTGGAGTTCAAAATACTAACTATGTGGATCAATTGTGTCGAATAATAACATAGACATGCTCAAATTCGATAGAATCTAGATGTCTGATGGATCAATGACCGTTCCTTACGCGAATTGCAAATATCATGATCCCATCCTAATATTTGGATACAATTTATATCTTTAATCAATGTGTACAGAAGTCTTGTACGTGTAGTTTCACTCTCCATCGGTGGTCTCTCACACATGCTCACACACTCTCTCCCGAGGTGTCTTTCTCGCACACATGCTCTCGATATAACCCTCCCTCCCTCTCGTAACCATTTATGACTGTTTTCACTAACCTTTATCACAAGCACTCTTCCTCTCGCAAGCATACACACGCACAATCCCCATCGACCCTTTCTATATACATAGACCTGCCTACGTGTCTCCTATACGCACATTATCTTTAGGCCTGTCTCTCACGCATTGTCTCACACCTCTCTTCCTAATCGACGAGTATGATTCTAGCAGAGCATTCTGTAGGATGCCCCTTAAAGTTAGGTTGGATGAATAGTAATATCAGAGATAAAGGGGCTACCTTAGTCCGAGAACCTAGGGTTACAAATCCTAGTCGGCTTTGTCAGTGGACATAGAGTCCTTCACAATTATGCTATGTTTGTCTTGTACGACTAGTCATCCATGGGTCTCCCTAAATGCGTCACGGGCCGACCAATGTGGCGCAGGACGGAACCGAACGAAGGGCCCCCACGTCTCATTATCTTCTCACACCCACACATACCAACACAGACACCACACACAAAAAATATTTCTCCTGGTGCCTCTATCCACTCCCCCTTGCATATACACACTCAAGGGAATCTCTCGCCATGACATCATATTCGTCTATCTCTCTAGACCACTCTCATTTCTCGTGCTATCTCTCCCACGCCCCTCCCCCCTGTCGGCCCCTCTATCCATGCCTCTCTCGAATACGTAATACACACACATACCTCTCTAGGCCCTGCCAAATGCATCAACTACACATTCACACATGTTACATCACGTACCCCATTGATCTAAAAAGCCCTCTCTTCACGTTTATTTCGCATACAACATTCCTTTTGAATAAAGTGTGGCCAAAAAAATATTTTAGAATTTCTACATATATACAACATTACAAAGTTATATGGAGGAGTATGAACGCTTGCATTGCATGGTGCCCACAATGATATTTATTCCGCACTGTGAATTTGTATATTTTTATACTATATATAAAGTTAGTCATAATAAAGAGAAACGAAGAGCATCTCTCTCTCCATCGCATACCCCCCTCTACGCCCCTTTCACGTACGCACACAAACTATCTCCAGGTCCTCTAAAAGTAAGCCCCCAGCACATTCACACATGTTTCATCTTTCTCTCGCGATATATACAGTGACGATCATTGTATTTGAAGCGAAAGCACGATACATACATTGGACTTCAGAATCCACTCATTACGGTCACCATTTACGTTTTGTGGTTATTATACAGTCACGGGCTCACCGTACAACTCTGTATTTGCTCAAGACACGACTAGTTGACCAGTTAAACGCTCCACGTGGCACCTCTAGTGTTGCATCACATTATCTCACTACCATCGGGCCCACCTGTCGGCTTGTATCTACTCTACATCTACACTCTTATAAAATACTAGCAAGATGCCCATGCGTTGCACGGAACATCAAGATGCATTTGTATGAGTAGTTTATCTTGTGGGAGAAAAGGATGAACAAGGGAAGGCCTTATTTGCAAGTGTGGAGAGGGGTGTGGGTATCTTTTTGCAAAATTGCCATAGTTTCCTTCCTATCCGTCAGATATAGATCGGACGGCCTATATTGCAGGATGGCAGGCACACGATCATCACCGACTATGCTTTTTATAAGAGTAGGGATAAAATACACTCTTATAAAAAACAGAGTTGGTGATGATGGTGTGCCTGCCATCCTGCAATATAGGCCGTCCGATTTATATCTGACGGATAGGAAAGAAACTATGACAATTTTGCAAAAAGGTACCCACACACCTCCACATTTGCAAATAAGGCCTTCCCTCATTCATCCTTTTCTCTCACAAGATAAACTAGTCATAGAAATGCATCTTGATGTTACGTGCAACACACGGGCATCTTGCTAGCAGGAATGAAAACAAGCGACAAAAAATATTGGACGGTGGTTCGAAGTCATGACCGCGGGCACAGCGGACAAGGTGGCCTTGTATTGGTATGCCGAGCCGTCTGTTTTAACACACAAGAGCTGGTGTGATGATTATACACACACGCACGCATGCACACGAACTGCTTGCACGCAACACTCACACGAACACATGCACCCACGCACGCACGCAACACTCACACGTACACACGCAGCCACGCATGCACGCAACACTCACACGCACACACGCACGCATGCATGCACACACCAGTACACCACACGACCAACACACACTCTCACGCTCAAGTTCTCAACCTACACGTGCATGCGCACACATCAGGCCCCGACAGACACATACACAACCAGGTGATTCCTGCGCACGGGGTGGAGTCCTGTCGTGCCTGCGTAAATTTGTGTTTATCTGACCTTTTCCCTATGCGAACTGATAGGTGGGACCCACAAGGAACATGGTCAATTTAACTAGTCAACATGGTGCCACGCAGACTATTTGGCCGGTCAACAGAGTGCAATCCGATGCTGAACCATGAGCAAGTGACCGTATAAACACCGCAAAACGTATATAGTGACCGTAATCAGCTTATTCTGAAGTTCGGTGAATGTATTACGCTTTTCTCTCTGCAGGCCCTCCAAAACTACATCTCTACACGTTCTCGCATGTTATATCTAACAACTATGCAATACATCACTACTACTACACTCTAACACAATAAATCATATGTGTTTTTAGTTTTACTAGATATCATATTGTTACTGAATTATTCAGTTTGCATACATTAAAATTGCCTTTGAAATGTATGGAAAGTATCATATACCACGCGGGAAAAATCCCGCCCTTTCCTGTTTAATCGGGTTTGTATCGATGGATCGTGTGAAACAGCAAAACTATAGTACTATATACAGTAGAAGTGACAGTTCACTAGGCCGTCGTGTCGTGTACTCCCCCGTCGTAAGAGTGAAGCACTCGCTTTCATAAATCGTCTAGTCCCTTTCATCGACATGTGGGGCATCAAGCTACCGGGTCCACGTGCCATACCAGAATACAGTGTAGAGCAGCCGGGGTGAAGCACCCAGTCATGGCGCCGATGTAGTAATGAGCAATGAGGTGTCAAATCACAAAGCTGCACCTTTCCCACAGTTAATTTAGAGGGACGAAGTAATAATGCTAAAAAAAGAAGTTGGAGGGACGAAGCAACCATCATTTCACTCGTTGCTGAATCCGCTTCTCCCTCATCTTCTTCAAGTTAACCACGTGTTGCTTCTGTCGTTGTTCTGCCTCATGTGGGAAGCGGATCGGCTTGGTAAAGCACTGACACATGGGACCGCATGTTAGCAAACCGCCAGGACAACGTCCTCTAAAAATAAGAAACCTCCCCCGCCATCCGCGCGGCAAAATCACCTCATTTTTACTAATCTCGATTCTATAATTTTTTAGATCAATATAATTGAGATTTGTATAGATAGCACACAGGAGCAAAACCAAGTGCTACGGTTAAGGGCATCCACAATGTGTAGCCAAATGTGAAAATAGCTTTTGGCATCATGGAACCATTGTGGACGGTGTTGCCAAAGCCAAAAGGATGGAACCGAAGCTCCCTGATTGATTGATTGAAGGAATAGAAAAATGCAACATCTCTCCTCTTTCTCCCGTGCTTGGACGCATGTACAGTATAGAGGACATAGTCTACTCCCCCATCCCTTCTATCACAAATCACAAAGTAGTGAGGTGTCAAATCACAAAGCAACCATCATTTCACTCTTCGCTGACTCCGCTTCTCCATCGTCTTCTTCGACAAACCATCTCACCGCACTAAGCTGGACAGACGACGTTATTGTGTACGAGTAGTACTAGTACATTTACGCGTCCTTTGGTTCAACGGACTTCCTGGATGCAAATAAGGCGGTTGTCTCGGCTTGCAGGTGGCACTTGCGAATGACTTACCATGGTCTCCCTCAATGGTGTTCTCCGTGGAACGCACTTCGCCAAATCACAACGTTCGAGATATCGTCGAGGTCACCGCAATGGGGTAGGAAGTCAAATATAGTTACTACCTCCATTTTTTGTACACAAGGCCAGTATATCAAAATTACAATTTGCAAAAGGCCACTAACACTAATCGAGGCAAAATTGATGGGGTTTGCCTCATACTATCAACCAAGGACATTAATATCCCTGCATCCATGCGGAAGTGAGAAGGTTGGTTTGCATGGCGCTGCATTAATCAAGTGATGAGGAGTGAGATGGTTAGCTCTTTGGGCTTTGGAGAAAAAAATACACATTAATTGATACGTGAAACGAGGATTTGTATCGATTAATCCCGCGAAGGAAAACCCCGCCTTTCTTTTTTAACACTAGTACTCCGAGTATGTAGTACGACGTACTTATCCTATTTGGGTCTAGGCCTTGCATTGCCATACTTCGCCACACATTTTTGCCAAGCTTTCCTAAGGTTTTCAAAGTGAAAAGGAGGTACACTTGCGCACGACCGTCGCGGTCGCACTGCACCCTCACACGGTCGCTCCTGCACGCCGTGGTCGCACCGCACCCTCACATGCACAGTCGCTCCTGCACGCCGCAAACCCAACCAAGGGAACACACCCTCACTGACACATGCTGTCGCATGTGAACAAACCAAACTCAGCCATCCTACCGCTGGCACATAATTTTCGTTCATAGAGTATGTTTATCCAACCGGATGTTGGGGAGTATCCGTATGGCCCGTGCGGTGGTCTGTTGGGGAAGAAGAAGAGGTGAGGAAGAAGGGTTAGGAGACATAGGATATTCATCCAACCGCCTGAAATGGCAGACTGACCCAAGTCAGGTGACTTGCATAACAATATATGTTTTTACACAGCAAAAGATCCATAAAAACAACAACATAAATAAAAACTATCACTACTCGTGGAACGAGACGACCTCGTCGTCTTTGGCTGCCGGCGCGAACCAGCCGTAGCTGCCGACGTGTGTCTCTGCACCGTGGTTGTTCTCGACCTCCAGCTACTCGTTCACGCGGAGCGTGCGGGCGCTCTGCACGGACAAGAGCACCGCCCAGTTCAAGTCGAGGACGTCCGGTTCCGCCTGCAGGAGGGCCTCGATGGCAGCGGCATCCGCGCGCTCCGCGTGGAGTCGAGCTTCCGCCACCCGGTTCAAGTCCAGGACGTCTGGTTCCGCCTACAGGAGGGCCTCGATGAGAGTGGCATCCGTGCGCTCCGCGTCGAGTTGAGCTTCTGCCGCCCGGTTCAAGTCCAGGATGTTTGGTTCCGCCTGCAGGAGGGCCTCGATGGCAGAGGCATCCGCGCGCTTCGCCTCAAGTTGAGCCTCCGCCGCCCGGTTCACATCCACGACATCCGGTTTTGCCTGCAGGAGAGCCTTGATGGGAGCAGCATGCGCGCGCTCCGTGTCGAGTTGAGCCTATGCCTCCCAGTCCTCCTTTAGTATCGCTAGGTTGAACCGCTGGTCTGCCTGCACCATGAGGGGACTCGGGCGCCGGCACGAAGTCAACGTCCATCGTCTCATACCCATCGGGGGCCTTCTGCTCCGCGACCTCCGCCATGAACATTGGATCGGCTTCGTCCTCCTCGTATCTTGGCTCCAGAGAACTCGGGGATTGGACTGCCGCAAAGCGAGCTTGGGAGGAGGTCTCTGGCGCCGACCGCCGCCGTGATTTCTACGCGGCGCTCCGGCATCAGCATCTTTTAGTATGTGATCTTGCGGCGCACCATGGCTTTCCGGCGAACTATGGGACACTTGATGCGGGCTAGGGGATCGAAAGGTGGGGGAAGGGCTGGAGATTAGGTGTGGTTTTAGGGCAGTGGCTGGCGTAGGCCAAGCAGTGAAGGTTCTGGTGTGAATAGTGGTTCCGGTGACGATCGGTCAATCGGTTTTGACTGTACATCGCTCTTGTCACGTTCGCATTGCAGCCCGGCACGCTGGACCCTCCATGTTGCTCACCAAATGGAACGCGCTTCGTCTTGCGTTTTCGCTCGCTTGTGGGACCATAGTTGAGAGCAAACCGACGTCCCTCCCCCTCACCCGCCCTCATCATTTTATGCAGAGTAAATAAAAACAGAGGGAGTATACTACGGATGAGGATCCCCTGACATGGCCGAACCCATTGAGTAACTGACATGCGGGGCCTAGCAAGCATGGGGTCTGCCAGTAAGTGACCGAAAGGGAGGGTAAGGCAGGGATACATATGTGAAAGGAGCTTCCAATGATATAATTTTCACATCATACATCTCATGTACTATTAATCTTATCAATAGTCAAATGCGGTTTTGAAAAATGCATTAGAGCATGGTTAATAATATAGCCAGTCGATGGCTATAAGGAACTGCCATGTCATCTATAGCCATCATCTATTATATGCACTCATACAGTAGTGTGGGCTATAAGGTTGGATATTTCTCGCAAAAAAATTATAAGGTTGGCTATTGTATTAGTACTTTTTTCCATCTCTTTCTTCATATTTATTGTACGTATTTAACTAGGAATGCGTATATAGCTAGGCTCTTGCATGAGAGCACACTCCCTTTACTTTTTCACATCTCTCTTCTCCACACAGGCCCTATATAAATGGAAGGAGGGAGTACAACTATGATCACTGCATACTCTAGTACAGATGTTGTCAGTACTCCACTAGTACTATTGGACAGGGAGCTTAAAAAAAGTTACTATTGGGCTGGCTATACGTGGCGAAATCCTAGTAGGAAGAGCATGCGCGAGAATAAGCACATTCACATGGTTGAAAACAAATTGGAAACCATCTCGAGTACAAATCTAGGAGTAAGTACGAATCTAACAATATTGATTGGGCATTGTTGAATGTGGATACTTTTTTTTTATCAAAGTAGAGATACTTTGACTACACATAAAACTTATATGTAAACTAGAAAGGATAGGAGGGGGTATATTGTACGTTCAAAAATGAAACGAACATTGAATACCCTTTATATATGATTTGCGGATGTTATGATCACCGGTTCAAAATTTTGAATCCGCCTTAGGTACCACACATGCCCCCACTCGTTCTCTCTCGATTTCATCTCGGGGTCCGAAGATCGATTGAAAGAGGATTAGGGTGGGTACAATACATTCGTTTTGCTTATGAAGGTACAAATATACTCCCTCTGATCCCCACAGACACCCCCCGCAGGTCATTTCTATCACAGAAATAGACCAAACCTTTATCTCCTTGCACAACAGGCAATTGATCTCTGAACATCAATCGATCTCGTCAACATGTGTCGGGGCATGAACCGAATGGGATGTAAACTAAGACGCGAAGCGACACGTAGTGGAGGCAAAGTAAAACTTCAAACGAACCATTTGTTTGTATGCATGTCGGACAAATTACAAATAAACATTGGAAATACAAGCATGGTCTAGGCCCACATGCGAATGATACTCGGTGGAATGTTCAAATGAGGCATGCGGGAGGATGGACTCGACCGGAGGGCGAAATGATCGATGGAGAAGAGGGTCAGAGAGGAATGAGAAATAAGCAAATGCCACATGATTATACTTGAACGGCTCAAACAAACAATAAGTTGTCTCGCTTGGCCTACATAGTGAAAGGCCTAATGCGCAACACGGAGCACTGACACTCGAATATGGCCGGGAAAACAGGGAAACCGACATGTGGGGCACACCTGTCGGGACGACGTAGCACAAACTAGTCCAATGGAGGAGCTGGCCCATGACCTCCTCGCCACCGGCAACCATTCATGTGGGTCGTGGGGGCCAACAACGTGGCGCAGCTCCAGCACCGCCTCTGGACACGACGACACGGTGAGCGACACGCTCATCATCGCTAGACACGGTCAGTTTCAGTGTGCCGAGGGTGGCGTTAGTGCTGTGGCACGACCAACAGTATGTTTGGTTTGTGCCCAAGGTTGCCCCATCAAAGCATTGGATAGCCAAAATTTTGGTTGAGGTTTTGGTTGCCCATGATTTGGCCGACATCAGCAAGAAAAATGAACTAGAGTTGGCTAGAGTTCATTAGCATGCCAAAAAATGGCAACCATCCAAACAAAGACCAATCTTTGGGTCATGACCAAATTTTTGGTAAGGTGCACTTTGGCCACAATCCAAACACATCCCAACACCCGGCTCGTCGAGGATGCACGGGGCGCCGGGACGCGTCCGCGGAGTGGTGTAGCGCGGCCAACTGCATCCTCAGGACCTGAGACCATGTTGGGTCGTCTTTCTTTTTCAATGACAGGCGTCGATCGCATGTGAGCAAAGGGCATCTCCAACGTTGCCACGACCGTAGCTGACTACCCTAGCACACCAAAAACCCTCGTCCCTCGCGCTGTCGCGCGGTGCATTCCCAGCCGGCGCCAGCTGCCCGCATTCATGCCGTCCGTCCGTATGCCATCGTTAAGAGGCTCGGTGCCCGAGGAACCAACTCCGGCGACTTAATGACGCACCAGGACACTTGGCCTCATCGGAATGCGCTACTTAAAGCGGCAACGCCCAGCTAACCTCCACACCATAGCGCATCGTCCTCCTACCTGGCACCACATCCGGCATGACCGCTAGCGCGAACGCTCTGCGGGCGAGCTTGTCTTCGGGGATGGAGCTCGAGGTCGCCGCCCTCGCTCAAGTCGTCGCACAAGCGGTGTCCATGCTGGCGGCCGACGATGGGAGCACCGTCAGCCACGCATCCTACTTGCCGCCGTCCAACGTCCGGCACCACCGAGGTCGGGGACTCCTCTGAGGATGAGTAGGGCATGGGAGGCGACAAGACATGGTGTGCCAACTGGCCGGTCTGTCTCCCGTGTTCTACTTTTCCTCGCCGGAGACCACACCTTCACTTCACGGGTCTTGAACACCGCCCCCGTACATGGAGATCGCAGATGGAGGACGTCGGTCACCGCCGTAGAATAGGTTTAGGGTCGGGTTTCTTTTATTTTTCTGTCCTATAAAAGTTCGAAATGTAATGAAAATCTGCCATGTTTGCATTAATCTCGGCCGGTGTATATGAACTTTCACAATAATATAGTATATTGTAGGAGTACTAGCAAGATGCCCGTGAATTGCACGGAAGATCAAGATCTTGTGGGAGAAAAGGATGAACAAGGGAAGGCCTTATCTGCAAATGCACATTCACGCATTTCACATCTTTCTACATCTACGGGAACCTACAAAAGGGTTAACATAAATTGCCCCTCTCTCTTCTCCCCTGATTTTCATGGTGGTGGGCCCCTCCCTCCCCCCAATCTACAATCAACAGCTCACACATTTCACATTATGTTAATTACATAACTGGGACTACGTAGGTGTAGCATTACTCGTCCTAAAAAACCCAACTAAGCCAACCTTCGAGCATATCGCGTGGGAAAAGACCCGGCTGCGCCGTTTTAGTCGGGATTACCGGATTACTAGTAGTAGTATCGATGGATCGCGCAAAGCAACACGTTTTTTAGGGGGCGAAGCACCTAGTTTAAAAGGAAAAAAGGCGGTACACTCACATCACCCCTATCGCGGTCGCATTGCACCCCACACACGTTCGGTCCTGCACACGGCTCATGCAAACGGAACGCGCTTCGGCTTGCCTCTTCACTGACACGTGGGACTGCACTTGGAGAAACCGACCATGCGCCAAACTCCCCCCGCCCACCGTGCGAAAATCCTCCCCCACCCAAAAATTCCCCCCAAATCCTAGATTCAATCGCCCTTCGGCCAACTAGCCAATAATATTCCCCAAACCCCCTCCTCCCGCCCCCCTCCACTCTATTCGCTCCGCCAAAGCCGCCCTCCCCGCCACGCCGATACATCGGCGCCGCGGTTCTTCGAGGGGAAGCACGGCGATCCTCTCGCTCCCACAATACGCTCTCGTAGGCTGCCGTCCTCTAGCTGCACCGCCACCGCTGGTGACATTCTTGTGGAGGCGCATGGCGGTCAGCGCCGCCACCGCTAGCGATGTTCGTGTGGAGACGCACGGCGGTCAGCTTCTCCCATGGTACGCGCATTCTAGACTGAGGCCCCGTGCATGTTAGTGTAGCACTGAATGTTAGCTGATAGACGCTGTTAATCTCATTGTTTGCCAAAGTAGTTTACAGTCAATATGCTCTGCTTAAGAAGCTTCCTTGCCCAGTTCTGCACTCAATCTGCTTAGCTGAGATGGCATGCCAAGGCCGATTAGTTGCTAAAATATCCTGCCATATATTTATTGTGACGTAGATTGCCATGGTCTAGTAGCCAATCTGTTAGGTGAAATAGCTCTACACCGTTTTATACTCGATCTTTGTTGCTGCGATGGCCTTCGATAGTTCGATGGCTGTGTGCTCAGCCTCATTGACTGCTGAAACAGCCTGCCATAATTTAGGACTCAAATCTGTTTGCTGAATTAGCTTTACATATATTTCATTACTTAGATCTGCTCATCCAAATATCTTGCCATAGCTTTAGACATCGACCTAGGTATTTTCTTCTGGACTTCATAAAAAAGCATATATGTTTTTCCTGTAATATCTAGTAGAAGAACTAATTTGTTTGTCTAACAGATGGACATAACTTGGATAACTTCTGCTCGAAGATTCTCCGCTGCATATGTCGAGGGGGTTGAAAACTTCATGAACTTTATCAAAGCTGAGTACGGTGGTCCGAAATTAGATGTGATCTGCCCGTGTAGCAGTTGTATGAATTCAGTTACAAGACCCCAGTAAACTGTGCAAAATCATCTACACTTGTATGGGATGTCGGTCACATATACTAGGTGGGTTCATCATGGTGAAGCTGTGAACATCAATGTTATTGACTACGTGGAAGCAGCAGATCACCATCTTGATCTGCCTGATGCTCAGGTGGAAGAGGAGGAGGAGGAGGTGGTGGCGGAGCCAGTGAGTTTGACCAACATTGAAACAATGCTACGAAATGCTCGTGCATTCTGTGAACTTTCACCTACAGAAGAAAAACGGTGGGCCTGCATGTTGGAACAATGTAACGTGGCTGTCACCCCAGGAAATAAGCTGTCAGTATTCTCAGCTATGGTCACCTTTCTTCAGGTGAAGACATCTGAGCGGATGACCAACAAATCATTCGATGCGATGTTGGCTGCTTTCCGCAAAGCTTTCCCAGATGCGTCTGAGCTGCCACACACCTATAGTAAAATGAAGAATTTCCTTCGTGCAGTTGGAATTGGATATGATATGATCCATGTTTGTAAGAATAATTGTGTTCTGTTCCGGAAGGATTATGCCAACTTAAGTGAATGCCCGAAATGCAAATCATCAAGATGGAAAGATGGCGATGCTGTGAAGAGGATTCCTCATAATGTTCTGAGACATTTTCCAATTACACCAAGATTGCAGAGGTTGTTTCATGATGCTGAAACAAGAGAGGATGTACTATGGCATTCTAGGAACCAGGAGTACAGAGATCAGAATGTAATGAGCCATCCATCACATGGTAGTGAGTGGAAAAGCTTCAATCAGAAGCACGAAAAGTTTGCTGCTGACCCGAGAAACATTAGACTTGGCTTAGCTTCAGACGGATTTAACCCATTTGGCCACCAGAGCGCCACATATAGCATGTGGCCAATGCTTGTTATCCCTTACTACATGCCTCCAAATGTCTGCACCAAAGAATCAAACTACATGATGGCCTTGCTCATCCCAGGTCCAAAAAGTCCTGGAAAGGATTTTGATTTGTTCATGGAGCCTCTTGTGGAGGAACTTCAACAACTATGGAGGGGTGTTCTCACTCGAGACCTATATAGCAACCCACCAACTGATTTCTTTCTGCGTGCTGTTATAATTTGGTGCATCCATGATTATCCAGCTTTGGGCACTATGTCAGGGCGAACGGAACATGGTTACAATGCATGTGTTCGCTGTGACAGGAATCCACTGTCATACGCAATACTTAGCAAGATCTGTTACATTGGACACCGCCGTTTCCTTGCCAAGGACAAGCCGCATCCTAGAATATACTGAAGACATGTGTTCAATGCAAAGCATGAAAACCGTGATGCGCCAAAAAGGCTCACCACCGATGAGTTGCAAGTGGAATTAGAGAAGGTCAGGCATATTACACCAGGAAACCATCCTGATAATGGTAGAGGGAAAAGGAAGCGTGGCAGGGAAGAAAAGAGATTATTGTTTACCCGCAGGTCCACTTTGTGGGACTTGGAGTATTGGGAAGATTTGGATCTGCGACATAATCTTATGTGATGCACATCGAGAAAAATATATGTGACAGCATTATCGGCACACTTCTTAATATTAAAGGCAAGATGAAAGATACCTTAAAATCTAGGATTGATTTTACACATCTGGGTATCATACAGGATTTGCAGGTGCAAGATGAAGGTAAACCATGGGATATGGCACCAACCGTGTACGTCTTGGACAAGGTAAAAAGAAAATAATTCTGCGAGGTCCTGTCACATGTGAGATTCCCACATGGATTTGCTTCGAACCTTGAAAGGAGAGTCAGTGCAGATGGAAACAGGGTACAAGGGTTGAAAACTCATGACTACCACGTCCTACTTCAAAGGGTTTTACCTGTTATCCTTAGAGGATTGGGCCGCCCTAACTTATACAGAGCAGTTGCAGAGTTGGGACAATTCTTCAGGGAACTCTGCAGTAGAAATATCAGGATAGATGCTTTGGAGCGTCTTAGAGACAAGATAACAACTGTCCTATGTGACCTTGAGAAGATATATCCTCCAACCTTCTTTGATGTGATGGTGCATTTGGCTGTTCATCTACCTGATGAGGCACTACTTAGAGATCCAATACAGTATGGCTGGATGTACCCTATTGAAAGGCGGCTAGGCACTTTCAAGGGCTATTTTAGGAACAGAGCTAAGACCCTAGGGTTCCATTGCAGAGGCCTACATTGCTATAGAAGCGTTGACATTCTGCTCAAAATACATTGAAAGAGCTGATCAGCTTAGGAAAGAGGTGGATGAAGAAAATCCCGGGCTCAATGTTTTTGATTATTCTATTTGAGTTACAGGGAAGAGTCGACGAGAGGACAAACCTAAAGATTTGGACAAAATGGTTTGTTATGTGTTGAATAACTATCCTGAGATACTACCTTATATCAAGTAAGTGCTAAGTACTACAACTTATACATTGTAATCTACTAAACTTGCAGCACATTCTTATATATTTAGATGTTTGACGCAATCACTATGTTGTGCAGTATCTACAAAAAGGAGTTACTGCCGCAAAATCCAAGAAACATTGACAAACTGGTTATGGCAGGATTTGCGAAATGGTCCAAGAGCCATGTAAGCTTTTGAATTGCACTGTCAGTTTTTTTAATATATTGAGTACATAAGATGATCAGCTTGTCTATTTTCTAACCATAGGTTAAGAAGATGTGGGAGGATGGGCAGGCAGTTGATGATGCCCTTTACTCACTAACAATGCGTCCTGATACTCGGGTAAGACATTATGAATCTTGCGTTGTTGGAGATGTGCGCTACAACACCCTTGCACGAGAAGAAGGCAGGAAGACACAAAACAGTGCCATCATGAGCACGGATACGTATGACAAAGAGACATCTGAAATGTATGATAACATAACAAACATTGTTCAGTTACAGTATGTCTCCAGTTTCGAGGATCATCGGTGTGTGGTTCTGTTGTGCTGTCATTGGTATAACCTATTTTCCAGGATCACAAAACCCAGAGCTGATGATTATTTCAAATCCATCAATGTCAAGGCGGCGTACCAGACAAACGAGCCTTTTATTTTGGCAAATCAAGCAACACAAATATTTTCTTGGAAGACACATTTGCACGTAGCGATGACTGGAGAGTATTGCAAAGGTTTGAGCAGAGAAATTCGTTTAATGAACTTGAACAACAAGATGTTGCTTACACTGCTCCTGATGTACAAGATAACACAGATGTTCCTAATATCTTTGAGAACCATCACATCAATGACGCCGGCAAAAAGATTGCCTGTCGTGCTGTGGAGATACAAGAGTTGATCAAGAAGAAGCCAATGTCCAAGGACGTTGAGGACGAAGAAGAAGATGACACCGTGGGGAATTACGATTCAGACTGATACACATGGCGAAGATGTTGACGCTGCTGCTGCAGATGATGATTACATTGCTTTTGTCGTATTTGCCTGTCAGAAGACGTTTTTTAATCTACTATGTGAAATTGTGTTTGCTATGACAACTGAAACCTGGTGAACATGTTGTTTAGTATTTTCCTGTGACAACATCACTTGTTATGTATGCTGATTTGTGTTTGGTGATTGTATGACGACTAAAACATGGTGACATTGTTGTTTAGTTGTACTCATATTTGGCTGTGAAACTTGAATTTGATGACATAGTTTGCTGTTGGACTGCAATTTGCTCGACGTCTTTGAATGAGAACAAAGCTGATCCAACAGGGCCTCTGCTAATTTATTTATTTATTACCAAAAGGGCCTCTGCTATTTATTTATTTATGAGCAAAAGGGGATACCCCCTGATTTCCATTAATAGAAATCATTAGATGTTCACAACATTACGCCCAGCCTGCTACACATGTTTCATTCATTACTAGTTTCAGCAAAGTGCTCATGTCATAGCCACTGAATACATCACGAGTGCTACATACACTGCAAATAAAGAGACAATCATCCTACAGAGCACATCGATTTTGCCCATTATCTTCACAAGCTCTTTCATCTCCTCATTGCTGTCAAGGCTGTTCAGCAGTTGTTGCTTGGCCATGATCAGAGGAACTGCATCTTTAACCTTCTGCTCTGCATCTTCCTCTTCTGCTGTTCCTTCAGTTACTTGTCCAACACCCCAACCTGCTGGTATTGGGATTCCTCGGCTAACCAAATAATCAGCGTAGTTGCACTCCCCCACATCAGCAACTTCCCAGAAATACAAATCACACGAATCTTCCCTTTTCTGCACGAATCAAATTGGAAGATCATCAACCAAACTATTAAAAAAATCAGCAACTGAAAGCAGCAGAACAACACTTAAACATATTATTACCCCATGATTCGGGCATTTGTAGAAGACTCGGCCAGGGTTGAGGATTGTGGTTGAGACGCGACGGATGACTCTGCGTGATTTGCAGCAGTGGCACCACACCAACGACAGCGGGTTGCGATGAGCAACCGGCTGCGGTGCGCGTGCCGGCGGGGGTGTGATGAGACCCACAGGCGATGGTACGGGTGGCGACTTGGCGCATATTTGGTTGTTGCCTGCTGAAGAGCAGGTGGACGAGCAGCCAGCGGACATGGTTGATGCGGCCAGAGCTTCTGATGTTAGGCAGAGTAAGTAGAGAAGATCAGAAGCGAATGTTGGATATGTCAGTTTCATTACTTGCAGAGTAGCATAGCACCATATATAGTCATAGTCTAGGTTTGGATTCGAACCAGCTAGAGGAGCACGTCTCTCTTTTTTCTAAAACTCAGCTACGTCTCTTTACTGGTACACTAGCTTGTTCTGTACGCCTTCTCAAGCCTTTGATTCCTCCACTTGACATCTGGGACCCACCGTAAGGGCCTCTATATTTTGGTAAAAAAATGTGCCCCCCGCTGAATGGTCGGACCCACTAGCTATCTTCGCATGCAAGGAAGTGCCTCCTTATTACGCACAAAAAAAATGAATACTCTCCCTGCCAGCTGGAACCCAGCATCGTGGGAGGCTGACTTGTGAGCCTACCAAGTTGACGGGGACGGAGGGCTTTGTCAACTTAGTCAATATGAACGATTCTAGCTCCAGTTACCGTATGATGTTCATCCAACGGCAGTAGTGCTTCTTCAACCTCTGGTCTTCTTGCTCCAGCCGCCCAAACCAGCGCCGGTCGTGCCGCGTGCTCCTGCCTCCCGTGGCCGGCTGTGATGCTGCGGAGGCCTCACCGCCCCCTACTACTCCCACCGCTGGCCAGGGCATCCCTCTACTCACCCACACCCCCTATTATTCTACGGTGACGACAGCCTCACACCGCAGCCGAACTAGTGAACCCTCGTACTCCTCTCTGCGTGGGCATCCACTGCCGCGTCTTCCCCGGCTCCGCGTCGTCCCCTTCCTAGGCCTCGCCGTCGTCCACCGCCTTGGTGCTCTCGGTGTGGCATGGTCAATGTTGTCAACGACCGACTTCCATCGGAAGAGTATTGTACGTGGAGAGGCTGGCAGCTGGGTCCATGGCTGCAGCTGCGTCCACGGCCACAACCCAGTTTTTTTGTGATTTGCCAAGTAAGTCGCTTTATCAGGTCTGTTGGGCTGCAAATCTTCCAAGACGGGGAGAGCTTCATTTGGCTGGCTGAGAAAATGGCCTACCAGTAATGAGAAATGGGATGTACATTTTTAGAACACATCAAACCGCAATTAGTTTCAAATTTCTTTTGTTCATTTCGAGATTTTAAATTGCATTGATTTTTATGCATGGACAATTTGTTGGATTTTGTATTGATATATATTTATTTTTTAAATCAGTTTGAATGTGACTCGAAATTTCGGGATTAAAAACAGTTCGAACCGCACCGATATATTCAAAATTTTGTATAATTTTTTAACCGTGGCCACAATATGGGCTGTAATGCTAAAAAAAAGAATATGGGCTCCAAAAAACCTTAAGAATTAGCAAATGGGCTGTAAATTATTATAAATAATGGCAGATGGGATGTATGATGTTTTCCACATATTTGAGGCTTTCCTAAAAAAAGGTTGACGCACAAGCAGTGACTATTGGATGTCCATCCAACGGCCGTCGTGCTTCTTCAATCTCTGTTCTTCCTGCTCCAGCCGCTCAAACAAGCGCCGACGGTACTACCTGCTCTCTCTTCCCCGCGGCCGGCTGTGCTGCCGCGCAGGCCTCACCACCCCACCGTACTCCCATCGCTGGCCTAGCCATCCCTCTACTCACCCACACCTGCTGTTATTCTCCGGTGATGGCAGATGAACCAGTAAACCCTCGTACAGTCGTACTCCCCTCCGCATGGGAAACAACTGCCGAGTCTTCCCTGCCTCCGTGTCGTTTCCTTCCTAGGCCTCGCCGTCGTCCACCGCCCTGGTGCTCTTAGTGCGGCCTGGTTAACGTGGTCAACGACCGACATGCATCTGAAGTGGACTGTACGTGGAGAGGCTGAAAGTTGGGTCCATGGCCACACGCAAGGAAATGCCTCCTTATTACGCGCACAATAATGATTCCTCCACCTGACATCTGGGACCCACCAAAAGGGCCTCTGTATTTCGCGAAAAAAACGTTACCGCCGCTGACAGCTTGGACCCACCAACAATATCTTCGCACACAAGGAAGTGCCTCCTTATTATGCACAAAAAATGAATACTCCACCTGCTAGCTGGGACCCAGTATAGTAGCAGGCTGACTTGTGGGCCTACTAAGTTGACGGGGATGGAGGGCTTTGTCAACTTAGTCAATATGCAAGATTCTAGCTCCAGCGACCTTACGATGTCCATCCAACGGTCGTAGTGCTTCTTCAACCTCTAGTATTCTTGCTCTAGCCGCCCAAACCAGCGTCGGTCATGCCTCGTGCTCCTGCCTCCCGTGGCTGGCTGCGATGCGGCGGAGGCCTCACCGCCCCTACTACTCCCACCGCTAGCCAGGCCATCCCTCTACTCACCCACACCCCCTGTTATTCTGCGGCGACGACAACCTCACACCACAGCGAACCAGTGAACCCTCATACTCCTCTACGCGTGGGCATCCACTGCCGCGTCTTCCCCGGCTCCATGTCGTCCCCTTCCTAGGCCTCGCCGTCAACCACCGCCCTAGTGCTCTCGACGTGGTGTGGTTAATGTGGTCAAGGAACGACTTCCATCGGAAGAGTACTGTACAAGGAGAGGCTGACAACTGGGTCCACGGCAGCCGCAAGGAAGTGCCTCCTTATTACGCGGAAAATAATTATTCCTCCATCCGACAACAGGGACCCACCAGACGGGCCACCGTATTTGGTGAAAAAAATGTTTCCCCCCTGACTACTGGGACTCACCGGACGGGCCACTGTATTTCGCAAAAAAAACGTCCCCCCCGCTCAGCTCGGACCCACCGGAAGTGCTTCCTTATTACGGACAAAAAAATGAATACTCCCCTTGCTAGTTGGGACCCACCTTGGTGGGTGGCTGACTTGTGGGCCTACTAAGTTGAGGGGGACGGAGTGCCTTGTCAACTTAGTCAATATGAATGATTCTAGCTCCAGTGACCGTACGATGTCCATTCAACGGTCGTAGTGCTTCTTCAACCTCTGGTCTTCTTGCTCCAGCCGCCCAAAGCAGCGCCGGTCGTGTAGCATGCTCCTGCCACCCATGGCCGGCTGTGCTGCCGCGGAGGCCTCACCGCCCCCTACTATTCCCACCGCTGGCCAAGCCCTGTGGTGACGACAGCCTCACACCGCAGCCAAACTAGTGAACCCTCATACTCCTCTCCGCGCGGGCTTCCACTGTCGCATCTTCCCCGGCTCTGCGTCATCCCCTTCCTAGGCCTCGCCGTCGTCCACCGCCCTGGTGCTCTCGGCGCGGCGTGGTCAACGTGGTCAAGGAATGGCTTCCATTGGACGTGGACTGTACGTGGAGAGGTTGACAGCTGGGTCCATGGCCGCAGCAAGGAAGTGCCTCCTTATTACGCGCAAAATAATTATTCCTCCACCTGACAGCAGGGACCCACTGGACGGGCAACTGTATTTCCCAAAAAAACATTTCCCCCTGACTACTGGGACCTACCAGCTACATCTTAGCACGCAAGGAAGTGTGTCCGGGCAAAAATAATGATTCGGCCCCTGACTGCTGGGACCCACCAGCTACATCTTCGCACACAAGGAAGTGCCTGACAGTCGGGACCCACCTTGTCGAAGCGTACATAGCGTTGTCATTCTGGTCACGAACGTGTACGCACATACTGGTCGATGTAGAGGCACGCACGTGTCGTAGTAGAGGCGCGCACGTAGCATGTACACGTACGTACATCGGCCAGTGTGCAATAAAGAAAATACGGCCACGTACGTACATATGGGCAGGGTCTCGAACGCCTCTCGTGCATATGTACGGCCAGGGCTCATGTACATGGCTGGGTCGGAACGGAGAAACTGCGTCGTCGTCTTGTTCATGGGGAGCCAATCGGCTGGGTCGGAACGGAATGCGTCGTGGTGTTCACCGGGAGGGCTTGGACGGAACAACCGATGGAAACGAGGCCTGGCGTACCGCACAACGGATGAAACGGCCTTGTGTTCGACCGGCCACGGTCGAAACGGGATCCTGTTCATCGGGAGGGGTCTGGCGTACCGCAAAACAGAGGAAACAGACCTCCTATGGTCGAAACGAGGGTCCTGTTGATCGGGAGGGGTGTGGCGTACCGCAAAACGGAGGAAACAGACTTGTGTTGGAGTGCTACGGTCGAAACGGGGGTCCTGTTCATCGGGAGGGGTGTGACGTACCGCAAAACAAGACTCAACGGGATACTGTTCATCGCCACCGTCGACCCCCTCTAGCCTCCATGGGCTACTGTTCATCCACCGTCGACCTCCTCCAGCCTCCACCTGTGACTGTTCACCCACGGGCTCCTGTTCATCCAGCCTCTACCTCGCGCTACTCCACCGGCTACCGTTCCACCAGCCCTCTCCACGGGCTCCTGTTCAACCAGGCCTCCACGGGCTACTGTTCATCCATCCCTCCATCATCTACTATTCATCCAGCCCTCCACGGGCTACTGTTCATCCATCCCTCCACCATCTACTATTCATCCAGCCCTCCATGGGGTGGCCCTATTCATCCTGCCCTCCACGGGGTCCTGTTCATCCAGCCCCAACCGGCTCGATCGATCGGGGTCCTGTTCATCCAGAGGCAACACCACGGGGTCCTGTTCATCCACCCCCACCGGGAACTGTTCATCCAAACCCCCCAGCAACGCTCACTGTTCATCCAGAGGCAGCATCGATCAGCTTCAGTTAGCAGTAGTAGCGAAAGAATCACTCGATCGGGTTCAGTTAACATCCATCGATCGATCGCTCGGGTTCAGTAACGCGTAGCCTGCAGTGCAATCACTTGGGTTCAGTCAGAGCCCAACGCCTCGCTCGGGTTCAGTTAGAGCCCAATGCCCCGCACCCACGCGCGTGCATGTACGAGAGAAACGCACATCGCTCAGCCCCGACCACCCACCATAACAGGGAACACCCCGATATTTTCCTCGCCCTCGCTTCTACCACGGTTTTTTCCGTCATGGACGGCCCAAAGAATGTAATGCAGCCGTGTCTCCGGCCCACCCAGGACGAAAAGCCCATTTTCTGTCATGATTTTTTGTCATAGAAGTAGGACCCCACCACATCTATGATGATACCGGGTTTTGTCACAATTATCGTCATAGAAGTGCATAAGTATGACAGAAAAAAATTTCGTTCAGCCCAAAATGTCACGGATGTGTCTTTTGTTTGTAGTGCAAGTTTAAACGCCTCCACGAGGCATGGTTCATATTGCAGAAGCAAAGCAGGAAAAGGAGCTGCCGGCAAGTCATTCCATCATCCCCGGACGCTCCCATCGCTTGCAAGAGACACCCCTTCGATGGTGATGCCGCCCTCACCTGAGCCGCCAGCTGGAGTTGCAGGTTCAGCAGCGTCAACAGTTGAGGGCGCAGGGTCGAAGGCACAGAACCTCCTCAGCATAGCCTCCACCTAGCTCTTCACGGCTTCAGCAGCGGCTGCGCAGCGCTCGTCGTCCACATGCTCCAGCAGCTCGTCGAGGTTGGCGGCAGGGTCACGAAAATGGAGGTGGGTGAAGACGCGTGTCACCGGGGCCGAGGAAAGTATGCAGGCTTCTTCTTCTACCAAGGGGTCGATTCCATCCACAACCTCCTCAAGGGCCCCGACCAGATGAGGAAGCAGCTGGGTGGGGCCCTCATTGACGGTGGCTAGCGGCTCCTCCAAGCCCTTCTCGTAGAGTGCCCGCAGCGCCACGCGGGACCTCTCCTCGAGGGACTTGATTGCCGCACGGTCCTCGGCCAGGCCCTTCGCCTTGGCATCAAGCTCGGCTTTCTCTGCTTCCATCTTCCGCTTCAGCTTCTCCAGCCGGCTGCGCTCCATGGCCTGCGCCTTCCCTAACTGCTCTAGCTTGGCATCGCGACCCTTGGCGGCGTCCCCCGGGCCTTCATCTTCTCCTCCTCTGCCTTGCGGCCTCATGCCTCAGCCGCACGCTTGTTGCGCATTGTCTCCAGCTCGGCCTCCAGCGACTGACAGCGATCCTGGGTGGCCTCGGCATCTTTCAGCGCCACCTCGCGAGCGGCCGCGGCCTGGGCGGCGGCCTGCTTGTCCATCTCAGAGGTTGCTGCCGCCTAGCTCAGCACCGCCCGAACGAACACGTCTGAGTGAAGCCAACCAGAGACCATCTCCAGACGCCCGGCTACCAGGCGGGGGTCGGCGCCTTGAAGAACTTCTCGCAGCAGGATCATCGCAGAAACATCGTGCTCCAGGACGCCAGGGGAGGCAGAAGGATCTAATGTCGGCAGTGCGGCAGGGAGGAGGAGGAGTCAGCGTCGCCGCCATGGCCTAGGAGGCTGGGGGCTCCTGAGCCTTGGGGACCCCAACAACCGAGTTTGGCGTTAGCACCTCCGAAGCTAGTGGGGCAGCAGGGGGCACCTCCTCTTGAGGACGCTCCCCAAGCCCTGCGAGGACGATCGGGCCAGAGAAACACGAGCACTGTCACTGCCCTTCTCCATGGAGAGGGGCGCAGCCGCTGCAGGCGATGGGGTCCCGAGCAGTATCACCACTTCCTCCTTCCTCCTCTTTGCCATGGGTGTAGGCCTGCTGGCGCAACAGAGAAGCATTAAGAGTCAACAGCAGAAGCAGAAACAAGACAGGACAAGAGTACTTACTGGTCCACCGCAGTGTAATCTCTCTGCTTCCTGAGCTCGAAGCCTGAAAGCTTCGCGGCCTGAGGCGGGGGCGCGCGAGCACCAGGAGCAGAAGAAGAAGCAGCAGGTGGGTCGAAGGCAGCTCCGGGCAGTGATACATCCATTTTGCATCATGCTTTTATATTGATATTTATTGCATTATGGGCTGTTAGTACACCTTATATCACAATACTTAAGTCGACTCTCTCTTATTTTACAAGGTTTACATGAAGAGGGAGAATGCCGACAACTGGAATTCTGGGCTAGAAGAGGAGCAAATATTAGAGACCTATTCTGCACATCTCCGAAAGTCCTGAAATTTCATGGGAGTAGAATAAAAAAAATATTGGGAGAAATAAGTACGAAAGGGGGGCCACCCACCATCCACGAGGGTAGGGGGCGCGCCCTACCCCCTGGGCGCGCCCCCTGCCTCATGGGCCCCCTGGCAGCCCTCTCATGCCCATCTTTTGTTATATGGAGTCTTTCGTCCTAGAAAAAAAATCAGAGGCAAGCTTACGAGACGAAACTCCGCCTCCACGAGGCGGAACCTTGGCGGAACCAATCTAGGGCTTTGGCGGAGCTGTTCTACCGGGGAAAATTCTCTCCGGGAGGGGGAAATCATCACCATCGTCATCACCATCGGTCCTCTCATTGGGAGGGGGTCAATCTCCATCAACACCTTCACCATCACCATCTCATCTCAAACCCTAGTTCATCTCTTGTATCCAATCTTTGTGTCAAAACCTCAGATTGGTACCTGCGGGTTGCTAGTAGTGTTGATTACTCTTTGTAGTTGATGCTAGTTGGTTTATTCGGTGCAAGATCATATGTTCAGACCCTTTATGCATATTAATACCCATCTGATTATGAACATGAATATGATTTGTGAGTAGTTCCGTTTGTTCCCGAGGACATGGGAGAAGTCTTGCTATAAGGAGTCATGTGAATTTGGTATTCGTTCGATATTTTGATGAGATGTATGTCGCATTTCCTCTAGTGGTGTCATGTGAACGTCGACTACATGACACTTCACCATTGTTTGGGCCTAGAGGAAGGCATTGGGGAGTAATAAGTATATGATGGGTTGCTAGAGTGACAGAAGCTTAAACCCTAGTTTATGAGTTGCTTCATAAGGGGCTGATTTGGATCCATATGTTTCATGCTATGGTTAGGTTTGCCCTAATACTTCTTTTGTAGTTGCGAATGCTTGTAAGAGGGGTTAATCATAAGTGGGATGCTTGTCCAAGGAAGGATAGTACCCAAGCACCGGTCCACCCACATATCAAATTATAAAAGTACCGAACGCGAATCATATGAACATGATAAGAACTAGCTTGACGATAATTCCCATGTGTCCTCGGGAGCGTTTTCCTTTATGTAAGAGTTTTTCTAGGCTTATCCTTTGCTACAAAAGGGATTGGGCCATCTTTCTGGACCTTACTTACTTTTATTACTTGTTACCCGCTACAAATTACCTTATCACAAAACTATCTGTTATCGATAATTTCAGTGCTTGCAGAGAATACCTTACTGAAAACTGCTTATCATTTCCTTCTGATCCTCGTTGGGTTCGACACTCTTACTTATCAAAAGGACTACAATAGATCCCCTATACTTATGGGTCATCAAGACTCTTTTCTGGCGTCGTTGCCGGGGAGTGAAGAGCCTTTGGTGAGTGGAATTTGGTAAGGAAAAATTTATATAGTGTGCTGAAATTTACTGTCACTTGTTACAATGGAACATAATCCTTTGAGGGGCTTGTTCGGGGTATCTTCACCCCGACCAGTAGAGCAAAGATTTTCTCCTCAACCTACTGAACCTACTGAAAATGTTTACTTTGAAATCCCTTCGGGTATGATAGAGAAACTGCTAGCTAATCCTTTCATAGGTGATGGAACATTATATCCCGATTTGCACCTAATCTATGTGGATGAAGTTTGTGGATTATTTAAGCTTGCAGGTATGCCTAAGGATGTTATCAAGAAGAAGGTATTCCCTTTATCTTTGAAAGGAAAGGCATTGGCATGGTTTAGGCTATGTGATAATACGGGATCATGGAACTACAACCGATTGAAATTGGAATTTCATCAGAAGTTTTATCCTATGCCTCTTGTTCATCGTGATCGTAATTATATATATATTTTTTGGCCTCACGAAGGAGAAAGCATCGCTCAAGCTTGAGGGAGGCTTAAGTCAATGTTATATTCATGCCCCAATCATGAGCTCTCAAGAGAAATTATTATTCAAAATTTTTATGCTCGGCTTTCTCTCGGTAATCGCTCCATGCTCGATACTTCTTGTACTGGCTCTTTTATGATGAAGACTATTAAATTCAAATGGGATTTATTGGAAAGAATTAAACGCAACTCTGAAGATTGGGATCTCGACGAAGGTAAGGAGTTAGGTATAATACCTAAGTTTGATTGTGTTAAATCTTTTATGGATAACGATGCTTTCTATGAATTTAGCACTAAATATGGACTTGACTCTAAGATAGTAGCTTCTTTCGGTGAATCCTTTGCTACTCATGTTGATCTCCCTAAGGAGAAGTGGTTTAAATATAATCCTCCCATTGAAGTAAAAGTAGTTGCACCTATTAAAGTTGAAGAAAAGACTATCACTTATATTGATTCTGTTGTTCCTACTGCCTATATTGAGAAACCACCTTTTCCCTGTTAGAATAAAGGATCATGCTAAAGCTTCAAATGTGGTTCGTAAGAGTAATACTATAACACCTACACCCTCTGAGAAAATTAAAGTTGAACCTAGTGTTGCTATGGTTAAAGATCTCTTGGCCGATAATATTGATGGGCATGTTATTTACTTCTATGATGAAGATGCTAGAATTGCTAGACCTGATACTAAAAATAAGCATAGACCTGTTGTAGGCATGCCTGTTATTTCTGTTAAAATAGGAGATCATTGCTATCATGGTTTATGTGAAATGGGTGCTAGTGCAAGTGCAATACCTCAGTCCTTATACAAAGAAATTATGCATGATATTGCACCTGCTGAGATAGAAGGGATTGATGTTACAATTAAACTTGCCAATAGAGACAATATTTCACCAGTTGGGATTGTTAGAGATGTGGAAGTCTTGTGTGGGAAATTTAAATACCCTGCTGATTTTCTTGTTCTTGGTTGCCCACAAGATGACTTTTGTCCCATTATATTTGGCAGACCCTTCTTGAATACTATTAATGCTAAGGTAGACTGCAAAAAGGATGTTGTTACTATTGGTTTGGGGGATATGTCTCATGAGTTTAATTTTGCTAAATTTCATAGACTACCCCATGATAAAGAATTGCCTAGTAAAGATGAAATTACTGGTCTTGCTTCTATTGCTGTGCCTCCTAATGATCCTTTAGAACAATATTTGCTCGACCATGAAAATGATATGTTTATGAATGAAAGAAGGGAAATAGATGAAGTATTCTTTAAACAGGGACCTATTTTGAAACACAACTGGCGTGTTGAGATTTTAGGTGATCCCCCTCCACCGAAGGGTGACCTCGTGTTTGAGCTTAAACCTTTACATGATACTCTTAAATATGTTTATCTTCATGAGAAAAACATATATCCTATTATTATTAGTGCTAACCTTTTAGAGCATGAAGAAAAGAAATTATTGAAAACTCTGAAGAAGTACCGTGCTGCTATTGGATATACTCTTGATGATCTTAAGGGCATTAGTCCCACTCTATGCCAGCACAAAATAAAATTGGAGAAAGACGCGAAATCGGTTGTTGATCACCAATGATGGTTAAATCCTAAGATGAAAGAAGTGGTAAGAAAAGAAATACTAAAGCTTCTGGAGGTAGGTATAATTTATCCCGTTGCTGATAGTCAGTGGGCAAGTCCTGTCCATTGTGTCCCTAAGAAGGGAGGTATTACTGTTGTTCCTAATGACAAAGATGAATTGATCCCACAAAGAATTGTTACAGGTTATAGAATGGTAATTGATTTCCGCAAATTAAATAAAGCTACTAAAATGGATCATTACCCTTTACCTTTTATTGATCAAATGCTAGAAAGATTATCCAAACATACACATTTTTTGCTTTCTAGATGGTTATTCTGGTTTCTCTCAAATACCTGTGTCAAAGGAGGATCAAGAAAAGACAACTTTTACTTGCCCTTTTAGTACCATTGCTTATAGACGTATGCCTTTTGGTTTATGCAATGCACCTGCTACCTTTCAAAGATGTATGACTGCTATATTCTCTGACTTCTGTGGAAAGATCGTTGAGGTTTTCATGGATGATTTCTCTGTATATGGAACTTCTTTTGATGATTGCTTAAGCAACCTTGATCGAGTTTTCCAGAGATGTGAAGAAACTAATCTTGTCTTGAATTGGGAGAAGTGCCACTTTATGGTTAATGAAGGTATTGTCTTGGGGCATAAAATTTCTGAAAGAGGTATCGAAGTTGATAAAGTTAAGGTTGATGCTATTGAAAAGATGTCGTGTCCTAAGCACATTAAAGGTATAAGAAATTTCCTTGGTCATGCCAGCTTTTATAGGAGGTTAATTAAGGATTTCTCAAAAATTTCTAGGCCTCTGACTAATCTCTTACAAAAAGATGTTCCTTTTGTCTTTGATGATGATTGTGTAGAAGCATTTGAAGTACTTAAGAAATCTTTGATTTCGGCACCTATTGTTCAGCCACTTGATTGGAATTTACCATTTGAAATTATGTGTGATGCTAGTGTGTAGCGACCCAACCTCAGTCGGTCAAGTCTCTGTGCTGAAGTGTCATCCCTGGATCGGTATGCTGACACACACAGTACTCGAGGATTTATAACAGAGGTAAATCACATGTATAAAGTAACGTAAATACTATTACCTCAATCCAAAATAGTGGAAGTAACAAAAAGGTTGTGGATTCCCATCAACACCAACGGCAAAGTTGAGTGTAGAAATCGTAACCCTAACGTATCACTTACTCGTCGTAAGATTTCCTGCAACATGAGACGTTGCAGCCACAAAGGGCAGTACATTGAATGTACTGGCAAATTCACATCAAAGAGCAATGATGAACAATGGCTATCACTACATGCATATTTGGTTGGTGGAGGCTCTATGGCTATAATGTTTTTGCGTAAAGCCAATTTTCCCTACCACGAAGAAAACATTGAGAATGGTAAATCCCCATCTCAATCCCAATTAAAAGTGAACAACCCAACAAATTAATTAAGTACCATGACGAGATCAACATGATAATTCAAGAACCAGATACTCAAGATGTCCATAACTGGGGACACAACTAATCATGATTAGTTTGTACACTTTGCAGAGGTTTGCGCACTTTTCCCCATAAGACTCGGTCTCATCCGTTAGATTTCTCGCACTTCATGATGTTTGAGAAACGGATGACCGAGACATAGTCTTTCAGAAGCATTAACTCTAACCCCGGGTAGACCGTACCAACCTACATCCCCTACATCTGCTAGCCTACCATTGGAAGAGGTCATGCAAATTACCCAACTATGCTAGAGCCCATAATAGCTTGTGGATGCACACGGAAGTTTCCAGCATGAATAATCTTATGATCCCTTTGAGCCTGGGTGGCAAACCATAGGATGATCACACGGTAACCCCAGGATCTCGTAGGACAACACTGGTAAATCCCCAGGTGTCGGGGCAAGTCCACTGGTATATCCCCAGGGTGCCCCAACCAATCCACCCAGATGTGTATTAAAGTAGCCACCTTAAGTTAAACCTCAGTTACCAATAATCTCTCATGTATTTCATGAATTCGCTCAAACCAATGCACGTCTACGAGCATAGCATAACAGTATAAGCATAACGTAGAAGTAACTCCCAAGGTTTGATATAAAAGATAATAGGTTCTACCTCATCATCTACTTCCCAATACCCACATGTTATCAAATCCTAACCATGCAATGTTTGAGGGGTGAATCTAATGCATAAAAACTGGGTAGTGAAAAGTATGACCAGAGTGTGAACTTGCCTCGTACTGTTGATGAAGATGATTCACATTCATAACTCCTGATAGTTCTACTTGTCACACTCCGGTCAACCTATCGTAAGCAAGCAATAGTAACCACACATAAGCAATCACTCAAAAGATTGGGAAGAACGAAGAAGACAATTCGGAAAACATAAAAAACCAAGCAAAAAACTCTTGCAACATAAAACAATTTCTAACAGTACCAAAATTAGGTGGATTTGTCCTTATCAGAAAGTTTAGGTCAAGAGCTTCGTTTTGCAAAAAAGAATCAACTAAATCGGAGTTATAAAACTCAAGTTATGATCAAACGAAGTTCAAATACAAATCTGTTTGAATTCAAATTTTATACTTTCAAAAACATGTTTAAGTTGTTTATATGGATAGAGGGGATCGTAATGAAGAAGTGGGCATTGGTTTCGTTGGATTTGGATAAACGAGTAAAAAGTAGTGATCATTTTAAGATTAGGGACTAATCTATAAAAACTACAATCGTAGATAGGTCCCTGACGAGAAATAACAGAAAAAGAAAAGACTAAAACGCGAACATTCGCTAAACAGATCTATAGGACGAAAACATTCACTAAAACTTCCTAAACAGAAAGCGTTCATTAAATAACTAATCTAATAAAAAAACGGGTTTCTAAACAAAACCGAACCTTAAAAAAAACCGTTCGGACCGTGTTTGGTTTATCTACGGTTCAAGAGGGTTCGACGCCGGCGGCGGTTTACCGCGGCAGTTGGAGTCCGGCGACATGCGGCGGTGGAGCGGCAGTGGTGCGGACGAGGCGACGGCAACGCGGCAGCGGCGTAGCAGCAGCGTGGGTGGAGTGTGGCGGTGGTGTGCAGCGCGGCGGCAGATGCAACAGCGGCGGCGGCGACGATCTGTGGCGGCGATCTACGGCAGGGCGAGGAGAGGCGAGGCGAGGAAAGAGAGGGGTCGGGGATGCTGGATTTATAGGAGGAGGGGGCGACAGTGGCGTGGAGGAGGGGCCAAGGCGGCGGGGTGGCCGGGTCGGTCACGGCGGCGTGCACGCGGCGGACTCCCGCTGGAGCTCGGGGGCGGGCGCACGCGGCTGGGCTGGCTGGGCCTGGCCTGGCTCAGCTGGGCCAACCAGTCGGAGGAAGGTTTTTTTATAAAACATTTTTTTATAGACAACCAAAAATAGAATAAATCATACAAAATAAAATAATAATATAGGCATATTATATATCAAATTTTTTAGAAAAAGATTTTCTACAACATGAACATTTTACTAACGTCAAATAAAATACACAAGATTTTAAATAAATCAAAGAGTGCTGCAACTCTAATAAAATCCAATAAAAATCATTTCAATTGTATTTCTCTCCAATTTTCTGATGTAGGGAATCATTTTACCCTATTTTCCATATATTTTATTTTTGGAGAACAATAATTTGAATAAAACCCAAATAACTGCAAATTGGAAATAATTTTCAAAGGGACTTCAAATTTGATTCTTCGAAACTCCCAACTCATATTTCATATGTTTTGAAGAAGTCATTTTATCTTCTCTCGTGAAAATCATTGAGTTGCATAAAGTTTCTGAATTGGAAATATTTCAAATGGAAATTCAAATATTTTCAAAAACCCTTTTCATTTATTTAAATGGAAGAAGTCATGTCAGCTTCTCACTAGGGTTTTGTATTTGAAAAGAATTTGAATTCACGGAGATCATAAATGCAAAATGAAAGTTTGGGTAAGTCCTTTTATTCCCTCTCATTTAACTTTTAAAAAGTTCCAAATTTCACTCAATTTCACACAATCAATCAAACAATCAATCATAACTATCTTTTTATTATAACATTCCAAAATTTAGAATTTTGGGATGTTACAAATGTACCACCCTTAAAATGAATCTCGTCCTCGAGATTCGAAGAGGCTAGAAAGAAATAGGTTAGGTTCGGGGGTCTTCTCAAAATCCATCGATCGTCTCTGGGGTCTCGGGTGCTACCACCCTTAAAATCATTGTTACGGTTCCATCAAAACTCATATACTCCATCCTTATTCTTGATAGTGTCGGTCTTCTCAGATTCTCGGGAAACCCCTTCTCTGGGCTGGTAAGGGGCATAGCTTTCCTCGATCCTTGTGTCCTTTTCGTCTTGGTAGGGTTCTTCCGAGACTGGGTCTTCTTAGCTGACAGGTCTGGCACCAATGCTAAAAAACTATCGATATCTCATGGTGGTCAATCATTTATGGTTTCTCCTGCGGAAAATGGGTTTGGGTTGAACCTCACCGTATGACCTACGGTTGGCAAAAGCTGCCTTGTACAAGGCAAAATTGTCATACCATTCTAAGGTTTAAACAAGGTTTTGATCGTCGTCTCTCTACTATAGATAATTCAGTTAGATTTACCATCCCATATAGCAAAGGCGAATAATAAGAGTAAGTCGGTATGGTGATCAAACCATCCCGCACCCAAATCATTACCTTGTATATGGTTTAGCGAATCTCGCATTCTAACACTCAGTCATCCTCACAAGCATTAGAATTTCTCTTGTCGATGAACCAAGTTCGGATAAATCCATTGATTCTGCAAGCCAACAAACATCTATCGTTCCTTCACAACTATCAGGTTTTGTGTTACTCCTATAAAATCATCAGTGGGTAAGGTCGTAATCTCCTCCAAGGTTTTTCCTTCAGCAAGAGTGTGCTTGCTTCTTGGCAGGTTCTGGGGCCTGTGGGTTATGGCCCATCTCATCACTTATAAACCTTGAACTCATCATCGGGCAACTGTTCATTATTCCAACATCCAGCTTCCTAGAATTCTTAATTTCATCCAATTTTATTGTCTCCCTTCCGTCTATTGGTACCAAACTAAGACGTGATTACTTAGACTCATCATGGAGTGACAATTGCTCCATTTTACCAACATTATACCTCCTTTATATTCCAATAGTACTTCATCCCTTCATACTCTTGGGATATCCGACATATCGAGATAAAACTCGTACTTATTTTGTCCAAAGTCCACTCCGTGGAATATCATAATCCTTTCCAGAGGTCAAGTGTCCTCACAAGGTACTACCACCCTTAAAATGCACAAATCTTCCATAGACCATATTTCTCATATCCTTGAAAATGGTCAAAATCTTTCTTCATAGAGTAACTACTCATAAAATCCAAATCAGTACCAACGATGCTAACTTTATTGATTCTCAAATTCTTACAATCTCCTGCATTACCATTACATGCCTCTACTCAATACCTCAATATAAAAGAAATGTTCCCACTGCTACTACTATATTTATCACAGACCCAACTAATTATCACAAGTCTCCTTCTCCTTGGGACAATCTCTGGCAAAGTGCCCTGCTTCATTACAACGAAAACATATTACTTCTGACAAGTTTTGAGGTTTCCTTTTTGGGCAACTGCTGAAGTAGTGCCCTGACTCCTTGCACCTGAAATAGGTGATATGACTCAGGTCCTTCCTGGAATCCAATCTACTTCTCTTCCTGGACTTTTCCGTTCCAATCAGGGCTTCTATTTCTTATGGGTCATACTCTACTCCCTCTGTCGGGAATTCTACTAGGTCTCCATTCAGACAATTCTGGGAGATGTGTCCTTCTTCTCCACATGAATAGCACGACTTGGTGCAGGGTTTAATTGGGTCTGCTTTGGGTGTGTCCTCCACCTCTTCCTTCATCACAGGTTCTTCTAAAATTTCCATGAGGGCTCCTTTCATTACTTCTTTCTTCTGCTAGATGGTTCTTTGAACCATGGGGTAAATGTGACACTGAGTAGGGTAGTGGGTAGTCCCTTCACACAAGAAACAAGTAATCTGCCTAGTAGGGCATTCTTCAGCTGGGTGACTTTCTTCACAATGAGGGCATTCACCCTTGTGTTCTTTATGGGTGTGTCCTATTTGTCCACAGAGCTTGCATGCACAAGGTTTGTTCATATCCTTTCCATAAGGCGTCAACTTCTGGGACAAGACGAGACTTTAGCATAGTCAACTTAAATTCTTTCCCAGTGGTTACTCCTTGCCATCCATTGATGGTTTGGTACATCCTCCACCAACTGGCATCACCTCTTTCAAAGCACTGAAGAGCATGCTGGGCCATATCCTTTCTGACTATAGGGTTATTCTCCATATGATCCTCCATGTTCTGAATCCATCAGTCTGTCTCCAATTGACTTACAGGTCCAAAAAATATGAGTTCATCTCTATTAATCCTCTATTGGGTCCATGGGTTTTGGGGTGAGATAAGAGAGATAGAGAGGGATACACACAATACACACAAAAGTTTTGAAAAGACATATTTTATTTGTGGCTATCGGGAAAAACATCAAACAAATGACAGCTCACAAGCGACGCATCTAACGTAGGTGTATAACAGGGGTTTGGTCTTCTAAAGGTCAAAAATCTTCAAAGTCACCAAACTCTTCAAGTCTTGTTCATGTCTCCGATGGCTACTTCCGATCGTGCTTGTCCTCTTCAAGTTCTTTTGCCAGATCATCTCTGTTGATGCGAAGTCTCTCGTGGCGTCCTTTAATATTTCTGGAGTTACGTTCAAAACTTCTGGGTTTCAACATCCTTGGTATGAACCACAGACCTACTATTCTTTAGTTCCTGACGAATCTCCTGTATCTCAAAGTTTTACTCCTCCAGCTTGGCTACTTTCTGCTTCTGGGTCCTGAGTTCTCCACGGAATGCTTCCTTGTCAAATACAGCTTCCTGAAGGTCCATCTTAAAATTCTTGATGTAATACTCCAGATCCTGGTGATACACCAGCTAAGGTTAAAACTTCATCTTTTGCTGATAGATGCTCCATTAGACCTTTTGTCATCCAATCCTTCCGACGAAATGCATGCTTAACTCAGCATGGTGACAATAGCATAAGTGGGCGATAACATCATGGATAGCTGTGTTTCTTCCCTTGTCATTGCCATGAGCTATCATTCCATAGTTGGTATCCCCTGCCTTAGGGTTTTCTTGACAAAACTTTGAGTTCTAATGCTCCATGTTCCGGTCTTTCTCTGACACACCTTGATCTCGGGTATTGATAGCTTCAATAGTCTGACAAGTTCCATAAGGGTAGCTTTCCTAGGTCATACCAATCTGGGAATTCTTCAGAGCCTTCAAATTCTCCTAGTCTCCGGAGTCTTCAACCGTCATAGTTTCCATTGCGCAGTAAAAATCCTCTTTATTCCGAAGTGATCTTAGTTGTCCGATATCTTGTACTTCTTGGAGTGGTCTCATCAGTCATATCTTTGTGTGGTCAAAAGGGGTATGGTCTCACTAAAAGGGAATATTTGAATAAGCTCAGAAGAGAAGAGAGGTAAAATATCTTTTTGAAAATGAAGTTTAAAAAAATCTTTCCCATGGGCTTGCCAGTTTCTAGGGGTCACGTCCTACAGTCAACATGTGCTCTGATACCATCTTGTAGCGACCCGACCTCAGACGGTAAAGTCTCTATGCTTACGTGTCATCCCTGGATCGGTATCCTGACACACATAGTACTCGAGGATTTATAACAGAGGTAAATCACATGTATAAAGTAACATAAATACTATTACCTCAACTCAAAATAGTGGAAGTAACAACAAGGTTGTGGATTCCCATCAACACCAACGGCAAAGTTGAGTGTAGAAATCGTAACCCTAACGTATCACTTACTCATTGTAAGATTTCCTGCAACATGAGACGTTGCAGCCACAAAGGGCCAATACATTGAATGTACTGGAAAATTCACACCAAAGAGCAATGATGAACAATGGCTATCACTACATGCATATTTGGCTGGTGGAGGCTCTATGGCTATAATATTTTTGCGTAAAGCCAATTTTTCCCTACCACAAAGGAATATGTTTTATTTAACTACATAGTTGGTTGAAAAACATTGACAATGGTAAATCCCCATCTCAATCCCAATTAAAAGTTAACAACCCAACAAATTAATTAAGTACTGTGACGAGATCAAGATGATAATTCAAGAACCAGATACTCAAGATGTCCATAACCGGGGACACGGCTAGTCATGATTAGTTTGTACACTCTGCAGAGGTTTGCGCACTTTTCCCCACAAGACTCGATCTCCTCTGTTAGATTTCTCGCACTTCATGATGTTTGAGAAACGGATGACCGTGACACAGTCTTTCAGAAGCATTAACTCTAACCCCGGGTAGACCATACCAACCTACATCCCTTACATCTGCTAGCCTACCACTAGAACAGGTCATGCAACTTACTCAACTATGCTAGAGCCCATAATAGCTTATGGCCGCACATGGAAGCTTCTAGCATGAATAATCTTATGATCCCTTTGAGCCTGGGTGGCAAACCATAGGATGATCACACGGTAACCCTGGGATCTCCTAGGACAACACTTGTAAATCCCAAGGTGTCGGGGCAAGTCCACTGGTATATCCCCAGGGTGCCCCAACCAATCCACCCAGATGTGTATTAAAGTATCCACCTTAAGTTAAACCTTAGTTACCAATAATCTCTCACATCTTTCATGAATTCTCTCAAACCAATCCACGTCTACGAGCATAGCATAACAGTATAAGCATAACGTAGAAGTAACTCCCAAGGTTTGATATAAAAGACAATAAGTTCTACCTCATCATCTATTTCCCAATACCCATATGTTATCAAATCCTAACCATGCAATGTTTGAGGGGTGAATCTAATGCATAAAAACTGGGTAATGAAAAGTATGATCAAAGTGTGAACTTGCCTTGTACTGTTGATGAAGATGATTCACACTCATAACTCCTGATAGTTCTACTGGTCACACTCAGGTCAATCTATCGTAAGCAAGCAATATTAACCACACAGAAGCAATCACTCAAAAGATTGGGAAGAACGAAGAAGACAATTCGGAAAACATCAAAAACCAAGTAAATAACTCTTCCAACATAAAACAATTTCTAATAGTACCAAAATTAGGTGGATTTGTCCTTATCAGAAAGTTTAGTTCAAGAGCTTCGTTTTGCAAAAAGAATCAACTAAATCGGAGTTATAAAACTCAAGTTATGATCAAACGAAGTTCAAATACAAATCTGTTTGAATTCAAATTTTAAACTTTCAAAAACATGTTTAAGTTGTTTATATGGATAGAGGGGATCGTAACGAAGAAGTGGGCGTTGGTTTCGTTGGATTTGGATAAACGAGTAAAAGGTAGTGATCATTTTAAGATTAGGGACTAATGTGTAAAAACTATAGTCGCAGATATGTCCTTGACGAGAAATAACACAAAAAGAAAAGACTAAAATGCAAACGTTCGCTAAACAGATTTATAGGACGAAAACATTCACTAGAACTTCCTAAACAGAAATCGTTCATGAAATAACTAATCTAATAAAAAACGGTTTTCTAAACAAAACCGAACCTTAAAAAACTGTTCGGACCGGGTTTGGTTTATCTCCGGTTCAAGAGGGTTCAACGCCGGCGGTAGTTTACCGCGGCGGTTGGAGTCCGGCGACGGGCGGCGGTGGAGCGGCAGTGGCGCGGACGAGGCGACGACGGCGGCGACGCGGTAGCGGCGCGTTTCAGGTGGCGAAGTGCGGCGGCGGCGCAGCAGTGGCGCGGCGCGATGGAGTGCGGCAGTGGCGTGCAGCGCGGCGGCGGCGATCTACGGCAGCGGCGAGGAGAGGCGAGGTGAGGAAAGATAGGGGTCGGGGATGCGGGATTTATAGGAGGAGGGGGCGACGGTGGTGTGGAGGAGGGGCCAAGGCGGCGGGGTGGCCGGGTCGGTCACGGCGGCGCGGCGGCGTGCGGGCGGCGGACTCCCGCTGGAGCTCGGGGGCGGCGCGCGCGCGGCTGTGCTGGCTAGGCCTGGCCTGGCTCGGCTGGGCCGGCCCAGTCGGAGGAATGTTTTTTTATAAAACATTTTTTACAAACAACCAAAAATAGAATAAACCATACAAAATAAAAAATAATAATATAGGCATACTATATATCAAAATTTTCAGAAAATGATTTTCTGCAACATGAACATTTAGTAACATCAAATAAAATACATAAGATTTTAAATAAATCAAAGAGTGTTGCAGCTCTAATAAAATCCAATAAAAATCATTTAAAAAATGCCAAAATGATTTCAATTTTATTTCTCTCCAATTTTATGATGTAGGGAATCTTTTTACCCTATTTTCCATATATTTTATTTTTGGAGAAAAATAATTTGAATAAAATCCAAATAACTACAAATTCGAAATAATTTTCAAAGGGACTTCAAATTTGATTCTTCGAAACTCCCAACTCATATTTCATATGTTTTGAAGAAGTCATTTTATCTTCTCTCGTGAAAATCATTGAGTTGCGTAAAGTTTTTGAATTGGAAATATTTCCAAATGGAAATTCAAATATTTTCAAAAACCCTTTTCATTTATTTAAATGGAAGAAGTCATGCCATCTTCTCTCTAGGATTTTGTATTTGAAAAGAATTTGAATTCACAGAGATCATAAATGGAAAATGGAAGTTTGGGAAAGTCCTTTTATTCCCTCTCATTTATCTTTCAAAAAGTTCCGAATTTCACTCAATCTCACACAATCAATCAAACAGTCAATCATAACTATCTATTTACTATAACATTCCAAAATTTAGAATTTTGGGATGTTACATAGTGATTATGCTGTAGGGCCTGTTTTAGGACAAAGGGTTGATAAGAAATTAAATGTTATCCAATATACTAGTAAGACTCTGGACAGTGCCCAGAGAAACTATGCTACTACCGAAAAGGAATTTTTAGCAGTTGTATTTGCTTGTGATAAGTTCAGACCCTATATTGTTGATTCTAAAGTAACTGGTCACACTGATCATGCTGCTATTAAATATCTTATGGAAAATAAAGATGCTAAACCTAGACTTATTAGATGGGTTCTCTTGCTTCAAGAATTTGATTTGCATATTATTGATAGAAAGGGAGCCGCGAACCCCGTTGCATACAACTTGTCTAGGTTAGAGAATGTTCTTGATGACCCACTACCTATTGATGATAGCTTTCCTGATGAACAATTGGCTGTCATAAATGCTTCTCGTACTGCTCCATCGTATGCTGATTATGCTAATTATATTGTTGCTAAATTTATACCACCTAGTTTCACATACCAGCAAAAGAAAAAGTTCTTCTATGACTTAAGACATTACTTTTGGGATGACCCACACCTTTATAAAGAAGGAGTAGATGGTGTTATTAGATGTTGTGTACCTGAGCATGAACAGGAATAGATCCTACGCAAGTGTCACTCCGAGGCTTATGGAGGACACCATGCTGGAGATAGAACTGCACACAAGGTACTGTAATCCGGTTTTTATTGGCCTACTCTCCTCAAGGATGCCCGTAAGTTTGTCTTGTCTTGTGATGAATGTCAAAGAATTGGTAATATTAGTAGAGGTCAAGAAATTCCTATGAATTATTCACTTGTTATTGAACCATTTGATGTTTGGGGATTTGATTATATGGGACCGTTTCCTTCCTCTAATGGGTATACACATATTTTAGTTGCTGTTGATTACGTTACTAAGTGGGTAGAAGCTATTCCAACTAGCAGTGCTGATCATAACACCTCTATTAAGATGCTTAAAGAAGTTATTTTTCTGAGGTTTGGAGTCCCTAGATATTTAATGACTGATGGTGGTTCACATTTTATTCATGGTGCCTTTCGTAAAATGCTTGCTAAGTATGATGTTAATCATAGAATTGCATCTCCATATCATCCACAGTCTAGTGTTCAAGTAGAATTGAGTAATAGAGAGCTTAAATTAATTTTGCAAAAGACTGTTAATAGATCTAGAAAGAATTGGTCCAAGAAACTTGATGATTCATTATGGGCATATAGGATTGCATACAAAAATCCTATGGGTATGTCTCCGTATAAAATGGTTTGTGGAAAAGCATGTCACTTACCTCTTGAACTAGAACATAAGGCATATTAGGCCATAAAGAGCTCAATTATGATTTCAAACTTGCCGGTGAGAAGAGTTTATTTGACATTAGCTCACTTGATGAATGGAGAACCCAGGCCTATGAGAATGGCAAACTGTTTAAAGTAAAAGTTAAAACATGGCATGAAAAAAGGATACAAAAACATGAGTTTAATGTACATGATTATGTATGGTTATACAACTCTCGTTTAAGATTCTTTGCAGGAAAACTCCTTTCTAAATGGGAAGGCCCTTACGTCATTGAGGAGGTCTATCGTTCCAGTGCTATGAAAATCAACAATTTCGAAGGCACGAATCCGAGGGTGGTGAACGGTCAAAGAATCAAACATTATATCTCATGTAATCCTATAAATGTTGAAACTAATGTTATTGAAACCGTAACCCCGGAGGAGTACATAAGGGATACTTTCCAGAACATTTCAGACTCCGAAAAGGAAGAGGTATGTGGTACGGTAGGTAAACCGACTCCAAAACAGTTCTAATACCAATTTTTCTCCATTTTGGAATATTCAAAAAATTAGGAAAATAAGAAGTAGCCCGGGAAGGACACGAGGCTCCCACGAGGGTGGAGGGCGCGCCCCCTGCCTCGTGGGCACCTCGTGTGCCCTCCGGACTCCGTTTTATTGCACGATACTTCTTTTGGTCAGTAAAAATTCATTATATAATCTCTTGAAGTTTTTGATCACCGTACCACGCAAATATCGCCTATTTTTTCGAGCTGTTTTCTGCCAGGATTGTCAAGGCCAGGCATCATGTCGTCTCCCTCCTCCTCCAACAATGAGGGCAACAATGCTTGGCTAATGAATATAGAGTTGAAGAGAGAAGAGCCTGGAGAGATCAACAAGGATGATGGGATCAAGAAGGCCATGGGGGATCAAGTTTCGGTAGTAGAAGACAAAGACACGCTTCAATCTCATCATAATCTCCGTACCCCAACGAAGATTGAAGCTTTAAAGATGATTGAGTTAGCTCGCATTCAAAACAAGTATCTCACAAGTGAAAATATTTTGTTGAAGGAGCATATCATCGCACTCAAGGGCATCATCCGCAAATTGGAGGATCTCCTACCCTCGATGTGCGACTATCCATCATCACCATCATCTTCTCCACCAACAAAGAAGAACTGAGTATCTGGTATGGACACTCCCCTTGGCAACTGCCAAGCTTGGGGGAGTGCCCGGTATCATATCACCATCACACTTTTATCTTTACCGTTTTTCTTAGTTCGATCCTTTTGGTAATATCTTGATCTAGTAGAATAAAGTTTTAGTATGATCTAGTTTTGAGTTTTGCTTTATGATCCTTCTATGTAATCGAGTCCATGAGCTATATATAATAAATATTAGTGTTGAATCAAGGGCTTTGCCATATTGCTATGATCTTGAGGGTATAAAAATAAAAGAGAAGAGAAAGAATAAAAAGAAATAAAGAGATCATATGGATCTTATGGAGAGTAATGACTTAACATATAAAGAGTATGATGAATAAAAGTTGTTGAAAGTTGACAAACATAGTTTTGGTCATCGTTGCAATTAATAAGAAGGAATAAATAAAGAGAGGTTTTCACATATAAATATACTATCGTGGACATCTTTTATGATTGTGAGCACTCATTAAAATATGACGTGCTAAAGAGTTGATGTTGGACAAGGAAGACAACTTAATGGCTTATGTTTTCTTATATCTGAAATAAATTATATTGTCATGGATCATTCAACATGTTGAGCTTGCCTTTCCCTCTCATGCTAGCCAAATTCTTTGCACCACATAGAGATACTACTTGTGCTTCCAAATATCCTTAAACCCAGTTTTGCCATAAGAGTCCACCATATGTACCTATGGATTGAGTAAGATCCTTCAAGTAAGTTGTCATTGTTGCAAGCAATAAAAATTGCTCTATAAATATGTATGACTTATTAGTGTGTATAAAATAAGCTTTGTACGATCTTGTGATGTGGAAGAAATAAAAGCGACATACTGCATAATAAAGGTCCATATCACAAGTGGCAATATAAAGTGGCGTTCTTTCGCATTAAGATTTTGTGCATTCAACCATAAAAGCACATGACAACCTCTGCTTCCCTCTGCGAAGGGCCTATCTTTTATTCTTGTCTATTACTTCATACAAGAATCATGGTGATCTTCACCTTTCCTTTTTACATTTTATCCTTTGGCAAGCACAATGTGTTGGAAATATCTAGATATATATATATATATATATATATCTAATTGGATGTGAGTTTTCATGAACTATTATTGTTGACATTACCCTTGAGGTAAAAGGTTGGGAGGCAAAACTATAAGCCCCTATCTTCTCTGTGTCCGATTAAAACTTCATACCATAAATATTGCGTGACTGTTAGCAATTGTGAAAGACTAAATGATAGTTCAGTATGTGGACTTGCTGAAAAGCTCTTATATTGACTCTTTCTGATGTTATGATAAATTGCAATTGCTTCAATGACTGACATTATAGTTTGTTAGTTTTGAATGAAGTTTCTGTTTCATACTTGAAATTGTAATTGAATTGTTACTTTGGCATAAGCAATCATATGACAACATATATAGGACATCACTATTCTAATCCCAGGATTAGAATAGTTATTTGGATCACAGTAGGCCCTATATAGGGCCCGATGGGTCCGTTCCCGAACTCCCGAACTGGGCAGCGACAACAAAAAGAAAAAGAAAAAAATACCAGCCCACCTCCTCCGATCTTGATCCACCACCTCCCTCGATCCCGATCCAGCACCTTCCACACTTCCCGCAGCAACCGTCCCACCTCCTGCACGCCGCCGCCTGCCTCCCCTGCGCCGCGCGCCGCCAGGTGAACCACGCCGCCACGCGCCGCCCAGCCACCACAGCGCGTCTAGTCAACTCCCGCAACCTCTGCCTCCCTCCATGGCTCGCGTCACCGCCGGGCTCCGACCACCAAGTGCGTCGCCGCTGCCCCTACGACCATCGCCGCCGCCAGGCACTGACTTCCAATTGTGCCGCTGGTGCGTCCTCCCTACCCCTACTTCAACTGCAGCAGTGGAGTCCCTCCCATTGCGTCCATCACGGCACTGGCTCTTCATCCCCCATGCCGCCGGCACCCTCGGCCCCTGCCGCTAGGACTGGCCTCCCCTGATGCTGCATCTTCCCTCGGCCTCCTACTTCATGGGCAACGCCTCGCCCCTCCCAAACTACGCCACCCTGTCTGCCGCCTCTGTCAGAGGCTAGCCACAATGGAGGGTCCATGCTCCAGCGATTGGAGCAGAGGTGCTGCTTCAGCTGACGTCCGTCCCTGTCGCTGCTCATAGGTGATCCCGGCCTTCTCTGGTTGATTGGACAGGACTTCCGCGCTCGTCCCATGGCTCCAGGTTGCTTCCCATTGCTGGTGTAAAAGTTATGCACTTACTAAACAATAGATTTTGTTTTTTTGATGGAATGGGTTTGCAACAAAGTGGGCAGCAAATTTCATGTTTTCTTTGAGTAAAATTGCAGCCTTAATCAGCCATTGTGAGTATTAGTTGGCAGCTGCACATGAAGTGGTGCGCCTCTGTTCCAGACTTCTTGGTGATGTGGTTAAAGATCACAAACCTCAACTTCCATGGAAAACCGATGTGCGTGTGTACGTGAGAAAAAAGTCTGTACAGATAAGTTCATGTATTACTTCCAGGAAAGTTCATGTATTACTAAGTGTGTACACATGATTTCTCACTCCACATATGTGTGTATGACTGTATGTCTGTTTGTGTGTGTGTTCCTCCAGATCTACTTTAGCATTGACCAAATGAACAAGGTTTCACCAGCAAGGGAAGCAACATTCACCAGCAAGTGACGCTGCCTAGATCCCTCTCTTTTTATGCCATTCACCTATTTTTTGAAAATGCCATCAAAAGGGCTGGACATTTTTCTTCATGTATTTCTCAAAAATGGATGAGAATGGTTGCGGTATTGTGCAAGTATTTTTGTTTTTTCAATTTGTTTATTTGAAGTTCAAAGTGAATTGTTGAAGAAGGTTGACTCTATATGGACATCAAGTTGTTGTTTTATGCTTCTATTTTAAAAATCAATAAAATATTTAATTAAACATAAAAATGGGAAGTTCAACTAAAAATAACACAGAAGTTCAAAGTATGTTAAAACCTAGGATTTACAAGTTCAAAAAACAAAAAACAACAACATCTTTTTGGCATTTAAAAAAACCCAAAGTTTTCTTGTTACTAAAGAATAAAACTAAGAAGTTCAAATTAAAATAATGGAGCAGATCGATGTATACAAAACCTCAAATTCTTCTCGTTTCTAGAACAAAAATTAAATTCAAAAAAGTTGTTCGATGCTTTCTTAGAAAAGTCAATTTTTTCTTCTATAAAAATGGAACTACGAAGTTCAAATTAAAATAGCAGAGAAGTACGGAGTTTAGAAAATAGCATCACATGAAAAACAGAGTGAAGTTCAAATAGAACTGCTCTAGAAGTTCTACCTCTTCATGCAGTGCATCTTCGGATACTCGGTTTTTGTGATGAAGACAGAATACATGTTCTCAGAAGTTCAGATTGATAACTGCGAGAAGTTCACGTACTACACGGTGTGCATTCTGTATTAAAAAAAGAATGAAAAAGGAAATGCTAAAATTTTTGTTGCTAGAAGTTAAGTGCTCTACCCGAGAAAGTTCAAAAATTCTTGTGAGAGAGGTTGAACAAAAATACGTGACAAAAGTTAAAGGTGAAAACAGCGGGAAGTTCAACTACTACTCGGAATGCGTTTCAGATAAGAATATAAGCACATAAAACTAAAAGCTTCAAAGGTTTGTTGCAAGAAGTTCACGTGCTCCTCCCGGTGAAGTTCGAGATCTCTAGTGCGAGACGTCCAACGTTCAATTACATGTTAAAAACAAGGAAAAACTATGTTTTTGCCATTTTTAATACTGCTCTCAAACGGCAATGGATTTGTGACGGTTATCTTGATGAAAAAATTAGTTGCTCGAAGTTGAAGTGACCTGCCCGGGAAATTTCAAAAAGGGATTTTCCCCATTACTAACAAATAAAACTAAGATGTTGAAATTTAAAAAATGGTGAAGTTTGATGTCTATAAGAAATGCAGATTTTTCTCATAATTTTTCGCGTTACTAATGAAAAAACCAAGAAATTTAGTTCGAAAATATCCAAGAAGTTGTATGATGTTTATAAAAAATTATAATTTTTTCCCGTTACAAATGAATAACACCAAGAAGTCCAAAATTGAAAAAACCAAGAAGTTCAATTTAAAAAAATACAATAGTTCAATGTATATAAAAAAATTGATTTCCTCGATAATTAATAATAAACCAAGAAGTTCAATTTCAAAAAATGGAGCAGTTCAATATTTATCACAAAAACTTAATTTTTTCCCATTGCTAACAAATAAACCTAGAAGTTCAGTTCAAAATAACGAAGAATTTGTATAATGTTTATTAAAAAACTAAGATTTTTTCCGTATAAAAATCAAATACAATTCTTTACTCAAAAATATAAAAAGGTGAAGTTCAAATTGAAATAACAGAGAAGTTTGGAGTTTATTAAAATCTAGGCTTTACCTGTTGAAAAAAATCAAAAACACAGCACCATTTTGTGCATTGTTAAAAACAACTCATAAACGAAAAGAATGGTTGCTAGAAGTTCAATTGCTCAACGAGTAAAAGTTCAAAAAATTCTTGTGAGAGAGGTTGGCCGTGTATTTAGATGTCCAAAATACATAAAAATATGTTGTTTTTTGTGTTTTAAAATAATTCTCTCAAACCAGAGAGAAGTTCAAAAGTGATAACAACCGGAAGTTCACGTACTACATGGTGTGTATTTCATATAAGAAATATATAATAAAGTGAAACAGAGTGAAGTTCAAAACAGACATGCCACAGAAGTTCACCTACTTCACGGAGTGCGAAAAACAACACGTCAAAAAACAACACGTCAAAAACAGAGTGAAGTTCAAACAGACATGCCCCAGAAGTTCAACTACTTCACGCAGTGCATTTCCGTTCGCAATGAATGTAGAAATCATGATCTCGCCATTTTCTTATTTACCTCAAAACTACAGGAATACCATTTGTGTAAGTTTCAAGTCCTCGGTCGGAGAAAGTTAAAAAAATTATTGTGAGAGGGGTTTGTACAAAAGAGTAGCATTTGTGTAACACTAACGAATGGATGAGAAAATTACAAACAAAAATACGTCAAAGAAGTTCAACGTGAAAACAACATGAAGTTCAACTACTACGCTGAATGAATTTCAGATGAAAAACTTTTAAAATCATCACGAGTATGAAAAAACGATCAACACGGGAAAGTTATGTGCTTACAATAGCTTCCCACTGGTATATCACTTGCTCAATTCTGGTGAGTGGATGGAGAGTTACGAGCAGTGGATGGAGACCTACGAGCAAAAAAAAACACGTGAAAAACAGAGTGAAGTTCAGGTACACGCGCCGAGAAGTTCAGGTTCTTCATGCGGAGCATTTTTGAAGAATTTGTTTCACGATAAAGGCAGAACGCATGATACCGCCGTTTTTGAAATTACTTGAAAACGGCTAGGAATCAGAGAAAACCATCAACATGAAAAAGTTTCGCATTTTCCGTAGCTTTTCGGCGGTATATTATTTGCCCCATTCCGAAAAAGTTTGTAGAAATTACGGTGAAAATACGTTTTTCGCCATTTTAGAAACTAACTTAAAACCGTAAAGAATTCGGAGAAACAATACATACCAAAAAGTTTTACATTCGTTCAAGCTTTCCAACGCCATATCATTTGCTGCATTCCAACGCACGTTTGAAAATTAGCTTGAAAATACGAACTCGGTAGGACTTGGACCATTTTCTAAATTACTCTTAAACAATTCAAAATTAGAAAAAAACTTTCAAGATGAAAAAGTAGCACATTTTCATAAGCTTTCCAATGCCGTATCATATGCCTCCATTGGATTAGCCGTTTAGAAATGACATCGAAAAAACGAACTCAGCTGTTCGGTTTACAAAATTTTATGTTTTTTCAAATTACTATTTAACCATAGGGAATTAGAGAAAACTTTCAACATGTGGAAGGAGCGGTTTTGCAGCAGATTGCCAACGCCATATTATATGCCTCATTTCGATAAACGGTTTGAAATGCGATCGAAAATACGATTCACGTTTTTTGTGCGAAGAAAAAACAGTTTTCAAAACTGCTCTTAAACCGCTTATATTTTGCCAAAAATTTAAGTTGGGTCATGATATGGTGTCCATAGCTTTCCAACGGTATATCGCAAGGCCCATTTGGCAATGTTGGCGGAAGTTCAACCTAGTTCACAGGGAAGTTCAACGTACTACTAGTGGGGCAGGTCAGGTTGTGATCAGAATATTATTCTGATCCCGTGATTAGAATAGTGTTTATGTATATATATATATATATTGTCGTTATAAGAATGATCATGATTCCCTCATGTCCGTATTTTATTATATCGACACCTCTATATCTAAACATGTGGACATATTTTTCGATATCGGCTTTCGCTTGAGGACAAGCGAGGTCTAAGCTTGGGGGAGTTGATACATCCATTTGCATCATGCTTTTATAATGATATTTATTGCATTATGGGTTGTTATTACACCTTATATCACAATACTTATGCCTATTCTCTCTTATTTTACAAGGTTTACATGAAGCGGGAGAATGCCAGTAGCTGGAATTCCGTGCTGGAAGAGGAGCAAATATTAGAGACCTATTCTGCACATCTCCAAAAGACCTGAAATTTCACGGGAGCATGTTTCAGAATATATAAAAAATATTGGGCGAAAGAAGTACCAGAGGGGGCCACCACCATCCACGAGGGTGGGGGGCGCGCCCCCTACCTCATGGGCCCACTAGCAGCCCTCTAATGCCCATCTTTGGCTATGTGGAGTCTTTCGTCTTGGAAAAAAATCAGAGGCAGGCTTACGAGACAAAACTCCGCCGCCACGAGGTGGAACCTTGGCAGAACCAATCTAGGGCTCTGGCAGAGCTGTTCTGCCAGGGAAACTTCCCTTCGGGAGGGGGAAATCATCACCATCGATCCTCTCATCGGGAGGGGGTCAATATCCATCAACATCTTCACCAGCACCATCTCATCTCAAACCCTAGTTCATCTCTTGTATCCAATTTTGTCTCAAAACCTTAGATTGGTACCTGTGGGTTGCTAGTAGTGTTGATTACTCTTTGTAGTTGATGCTAGTTGGTTTATTCGGTGGAAGGTCATATGTTCAGATCCTTTATGCATATTAATACCCCTTTGATTATGAACATGAATATGATTTGTGAGTAGTTACGTTTGTTCCTGATGACATGGGAGAAGTCTTGCTATAAGTAGTCATGTGAATGTGGTAATCATGTGAACTTGATATGTGTTCAATATTTTGATAATATGTATGTTGTGATTCCCTTAGTGGTGTCATGTGAACGTCGACTACATGACACTTCACCATTGTTTGGGCCTAGAGGAAGGCATTGGGGAGTAATAAGTAGATGACGGGTTGCTAGAGTGACAGAAGCTTAAACCCTAGTTTATGAGTTGCTTCGTAAGGGGCTGATTTGGATCCATATGTTTCATGCTATGGTTAGGTTTGCCTTAATACTTATTTTGTAGTTGCGGATGCTTGCAAGAGGGGTTAATCAAAAGTGGGATGCTTGTCCAAGGAAGGGCAGTACCCAAGCACCGGTGCACCCACATATCAAATTATCAAAGTACCGAAGGCGAATCATATGAACGTGATGTAAACTAGCTTGACGATAATTCCCATGTGTCCTCAGGAGCGTTTTCCTTTATATAAGAGTTTGTCTAGGCTTGTCCTTTGCTACAAAAGGGATTGGGACATCTTGCTGCACCTTATTTAGTTTTATTACTTGTTACCCATTACAAATTACCTTATCACAAAACTCTCCGTTACCGATAATTTCAGTGCTTGCAGAGAATACCTTACTGAAAACTGCTTATCATTTCCTTCTGCTCCTCGTTGGGTTCGACACTCTTACTTATCTAAAGGACTACGATAGATCCCCTATACTTGTGGGTCATCAGGCAGCATCAGGGCAGGGGCGCCATCTCGGGAAATCAGCGCCGACCTCCCTCTCGTCGGAATCGCAGCCGGGGATCTCCTCCGAGGACTGGCCTTGGACCTCGAGGAGCCACCGGCCGCATTGATACGTCCATTTTGCATCATGCTTTTATATCGATATTTATTGCATTATGGGCTGTTATTTCACATTATGTCACAATACTTATGACTATTCTCTCTGATTTTACAAGGTTTACATAAGGAGGGAGAATGCCGACAGCTGGAATTCTGGCCTGGAAAAGGAGCAAATATTAGAGACCTATTCTGCACAACTCCAAAAGTCCTGAAACTCCACAGAATACCTTATAATAAATAATGAAAAATCCTCGCCAAAGATGAAGACCAGGGGGCCCAAACCCTTTCCACGAGGGTGGGGGGCGCCCCCCTTAGGGCTCGCCCCCTACCTCGTGGGCCCCCTGGTGGCTCTCCGATGACCATCTTCTCCTATATGAAGTCTTTTGTCGAGAAAAAAAATAGGAAGCAACCTTTCGGGATGAAACTCCGCCGCCACGAGGCGGAACCTTGGTGGATCCAATCTAGAGCTCCGGCAGAGCTGTTCTGCCAGGGAAACTTCCCTCCCGGAGGGGGAAATCATCGCCATCGTCATCACCAACGCTCCTCTCATTGGGAGAGGGCAATCTCCATCAACATCTTCATCAGCACCATCTCATCTCAAAACTCTAGTTCATCTCTTGTATCCAATTCTTGTCTCCAAGTCCGGGATTGGTGCTAGTAGGTTGCTAGTAGTGTTAATTACTCCTTGTAGTTGATGCTAGTTGGTTTAATTGGTGGAAGATCATATGTTCAGATCCTTTATGCATATCATTACCCCTATGATTATGAACATGAATATGCTTTGTGAGTAGTTACGTTTGTTCCTGAGGACAAGGGAGAAGTCTTGCTATTAGTAGTCATGTGAATTTGGTATTCGTTCGATATTTTGATGAGATGTATGTTGTCTAGCCTCTAGTGGTTTTATGTGAACGTCGACTACATAACACTTCAGCATTATTTGGGCCTAGAGGAAGGCATTGGGAAGTAATAAGTAGATGATGGGTTTCTAGAGTGACAGAAGCTTAAACCCTAGTTTATGCGTTGCTTCGTAAGGGGCTGATTTGGATCCATATGTTTCATGCTATGGTTAGGTTTACCTTAATACCTTTGTTGTAGTTGCAGATGCTTGCAATAGAGGTTAATTATAAGTGGGATGCTTGTTCAAGTAAGAACGACACCCAAGCACCGGTCCACCCACATGTCAAATTATCAAAGTACCGAACGAGAATCATATGAACGTGATGAAAACTAGCTTGACGATATTCCCATGTGTCCTCGGGAGCGCTTTTCCTTATATAAGAGTTTGTCCAGGCTTGTCCTTTGCTACAAAAAGGATTGGACCACCTTGCTGCACTTTATTTACTTTTGTTACTTGTTGCTCATTGCAAATTATCTTATCACAAAACTATCTGTTACCACTTATTTCAGTACTTGCAGAGAATACCTTGCTGAAAACCGCTTATCATTTCCTTCTGCTCCTCGTTGGGTTCGACACTATTACTTATCGAAAGGACTACGATAGATCCCCTATACTTGTGGTTCATCAAGACTCTTTTCTAGCGCCGTTGCCGGGGAGTGAAGCGCCTTTGGTAGGTGGAATTTGGGAAGGAAAATTTTATATAGTGTGCTGAAATTTACTGGCATTTGTTACTATGGAAAGTAATCCTCTGAGGGGCTTGTTTGGGGTATCTTCACCCCGACCAGTAGAGCAAAGAGTTGCTCCTCAACCTACTGAACCTATTGAAAATGAATATGAAAATGAAATTCCTTATGAGTATCCTTCGGGTATGATAGAAAAACTGTTAGCTAATCCTTCTATAGGAGATGGAACAAAGCATCCTGATGAACACCTAATATATTTGGATGAAGTTTGTGGATTATTTAGGCTTACAGGTATACCCGATGATGTTGCTAAGAAGAAGGTCTTCCCTTTATCTTTGAAGGGAGATGCATTGGTGTGGTATAGGCTATGTGATGATACGAGATCATAGAATTATAGAAGATTGAAATTGGAATTTCATCAAAAGTATTATCCTATGCATCTTGTTCACCGTGATCGCAATTATATATATAATTTTTGGCCTCGCGAAGGAGAAAGCATCGCTCAAGCTTGGGGAGGCTTAAATCAACGTTATATTCATGCCCCAATCATGAGCTTGCAAGAGAAACAATTCTTCAAAAAAATTATGCTCGGCTTTCTAAAAATAATCGCACCATGCTTGATACTTCTTGTGCTGGATCTTTTATGATGAAGACTATTGGATTTAGATGGGATTTATTGGATAGAATTAAACACAACTCTGAAGATTGGGACCTCGACAATGGTAAGGAGTCAGGTATGACACCTAAGTTTGATTGTGTTAAATCTTTTATGGATACCGATATTTTCCGTAAGTTTAGCACTAAATATGGACTTGATTCTGAGATAGTAGCTTCTTTCTATGAATCTTTTGCTACTTATGTTGATCTCCCTAAGGAGAAGTGGTTTAAATATCATCCTCCCATAGAAGTAAAAGTAGCTGCAACTATTAAAGTTGAAGAAAAGACTACTACTTATAATGATCCTATTGTTCCTACTTGTTATGTTGAGAAACCACCTTTCCCTGTTAGGATAAAGGATCATGCTAAAACTTCAACTGTGGTTCGTAAAAGCAATATTAAAACATATACACCTCCTGAGCAAGTTAAAGTTGAACCTAATATTGCTATTGTTAAAGATCTCTTGTCTGATAATATAGATGGGCATGTTATTTACTTCTGTAATGATACTACTAGAATTGCTAAACCCCGTGATACAGATAAACCTAGACCTGTGGTAGGCATGCCTGTTATTTCTGTTAAAATAGGAGATCATTGTCATCATGGCTTATGTGATATGGGTGCTAGTGCTAGTGCAATACCTATTGACTTATACAAAGAAATTATGCATGACATTGCACCTATTGAGTTAGAAGAAATTGATGTTACTATTAAACTTGCTAATAGAGATACTATTTCACCAATGGGAATTGTTAGAGATGTTGAAGTCTTGTGTGGGAAAACTAAATATCCTACTGATTTTCTTGTTCTTGGTTCCCCACAAGATAGCTTTTGTCCCATTATATTTGGTAGACCCTTCTTGAATACTGTTAATGCTACCATAGATTGCACAAGGGATGTTGTTACTGTCGGCTTAGATGATATGACTCATGAGTTTAATTTCTCTAAATTTAGTAAACAACACCGTGAAGAAGAATTGCTTAGTAAGGATGAAATTATTGGTCTTGCTTCTATTGCCGTACCTCCTAGTGATTCTTTAGAACAATATTTGCTATACCATGAGAATGATATGTTTATGAATGAAAGAAGGGAAATATATGAAGTATTCTTTAAACAGGAACCTATTCTGAAACACAATTTGCCTATTGAAATCCTAGGGGATCCCCCTCCACCTAAGGGTGATCCCGTGTTTGAGCTTAAACTATTGCTTGATAATCTTAAATATGCTTATCTTGATGAAAAGAAGATATATCCTGTTATTATTAGTGCTAACCTTTCAGAGCATGAAGAAGAAAGATTATTGAAAACTCTGAAGAAGCACCGTGCTGCTATTGGATATACTCTTGATGATCTTAAGGGCATTAGTCCCACTCTGTGTCAACATAAAATAAATTTGGATGTAGATGCCAAACCAGTTCGTGATCCTCAACTACGTCTGAATCCTAAAATGAAAGAAGTGGTAAGAAAAGAAATACTAAAGCTTCTAGAGGCAGGTATAATTTATCCCGTTGCTGATAGTCAGTGGGTAAGTCCTGTTCATTGTGTCCCTAAGAAGGGGGCTATCACTGTTGTTCCTAATGATAAAGATGAATTGATTCCACAAAGAATTATTACAAGTTATAGGATGGTAATTGATTTTCGCAAATTAAATAAGGCTACTAAGAAAGATCATTACCCCTTACCTTTTATCAATCAAATGCTAGAAAGATTATGCAAGCATACACATTACAGCTTTCTAGATGGTTATTCTGGTTTCTCTCAAATACCTGTGTCGGCTAAAGATCAATCAAAGACTACTTTTACATGCCCTCTTGGTACTTTTGCTTATAGACGTATGCCTTTTGGTTTATGTAATGCACCTGCTACCTTTCAAAGATGCATGCTGGCTATATTCTCTGACTTTTGTGAAAAGATTTGTGAGGTTTTCATGGACGACTTTTCCGTCTATGGATCTTCTTTTGATGATTGCTTGAGCAATCTTGATCGAGTTTTGCAGAGATGTGAAGAAACTAATCTTGTCTTGAATTGGGAAAAGTGCCACTTTATGGTTAATGAGGGTATTGTCTTGGGGCATAAAGTTTCTGAAAGAGGTATTGAAGTTGATAAAGCCAAGGTTGATGCTATTGAAAAGATGCCATGTCCCAAGGACATCAAAGGTATAAGAAGTTTCCTTGGTCACGCCGGATTTTATAGGAGGTTCATTAAGGACTTCTCAAAAATTTCTTGGCCTCTGACTAATTTATTACAAAAAGATATACCATTTGTCTTTGATGATAATTGTGTAGAAGCATTTGAAATACTTAAGAAAGCATTAGTCTCTGCACCTACTGTTCAACTACCTGATTGGAATTTACCCTTTGAAATTATGTGTGATGCTATCGATTATGCTGTAGGTGCTGTTTTAGGGCAAAGAGTTGGTAAGAAATTAAATGTTATCCATTATGCTAGTAAGACCCTAGACAATGCTCAAAGAAATTATGCTACTACTGAAAAAGAACTTTTAGCAGTTGTATTTGCTTGTGATAAGTTCAGACCTTATATTGTTGATTCTAAAGTAACTATCCACACTGATCATGCTGCTATTAAATATCTTATGGAGAAGAAAGATGCTAAACCTAGACTTATTAGATGGGTTCTCTTGCTACAAGAATTTGATTTGCATATTGTTGATAGAAAAGGAGCCGAGAACCCCGTTGCAGACAACTTGTCTAGGTTAGAGAATGTTCTTGATGACCCACTACCTATTGATGATAGCTTTCCTGATGAACAATTAAATGTCATAAGTACTTCTCATAGTACCCCTTGGTATGCTGATTATGCTAATTACATGGTTGCTAAATTTATACCACCTAGCTTCACATACCAACAAAAGAACTATGATTTGAGACATTACTTTTGGGATGACCCACATATTTATAAAGAAGGAGTAGATGGTGTTATCAGATGTTGTGTACCTGAGCATGAACATGAACAGATCCTACGCAAGTGCCACTCCGAAACTTATGGAGGACACCACGCGGGAGATAGAACTGCACATAAGGTATTGCAATCCCGTTTTTATTCGCCTACTCTCTTCAAGGATGCCCGTAAGTTTGTCCTATCTTGTGATGAATGTCAAAGAATTGGTAATATTAGTAGACGTCAAGAAATGCCTATGAATTATTCACTTGTTATTGAACCGTTTGATGTCTGGGGCTTTGATTATATGGGACCTTTTCCTGCCTCTAATGGATATACACATATTTTAGTTGTTGTTGATTACGTTACTAAGTGGGTAGAAGCTATTCCAACTAGTAGTGTTGATCATAACACTTCTATTAAAATGCTTAAAGAAGTTATTTTTCTGAGGTTTGGAGTCCCTAGATATTTAATGACTGATGGTGGTTCACATTTTATTCATGGTGCTTTCCGTAAAATGCTTGCTAAATATGACATCAATCATAGAATTGCATCTCCGTATCACCCACAGTCCAGTGGTCAAGTAGAATTGAGTAATAGAGAACTCAAATTAATTTTGCAAAAGACTGTCAATAGATCTAGAAGGAATTGGCCCAAGAAACTTGCTGATGCATTATGGGCCTATAAAACTGCATATAAAAATCCTATGGGTATGTCTCCGTATAAAATGGTATATGGAAAAGCATGTCACTTACCTCTCGAACTAGAATATAAGGCATATTGGGCTATTAAAGAGCTCAACTATGATTTCAAACTTGCCGGTGAAAAGAGGTTATTTGATATTAGCTCACTTGATGAATGGAGAACCCAAGCTTATGAAAATGCCAAGTTGTTTAAAGAAAAGGTTAAAAGATGGCATGACAAAAGGATACAAAAGCGTGAGTTTAATGTAGGTGACTATGTATTGCTATACAACTCTCATTTAAGATTTTTTGCATGAAAACTTCTCTCTAAATGGGAAGGCCCCTATGTTATCGAGGAGGTCTATCGTTCCGGTGCCATAAAAATCAACAACTTCGAAGGCACAAATCCGAAGGTGGTAAACGGTCAGAGAATTAAGCATTATATCTCAGGTAATCCCATAAATATTGAAACCAATATTATTGAAACCGTAACCCCGGAGGAATACATAAGGGGCACTTTCCAGAATGTTTCAGACTCCGAAAAGGAATAGGTATGTGGTATGGTAAGTAAACTGACTCTAAAACAAATTTTAAGGCAATATTTCGCCATTTTGGAATATTTAGAAATATAGAAAATTAAGAAGCAGTCCGGGAAGAACACGAGGGCCCCATGAGGGTGGAGGGCGCGCCCCTACCTTGTGAGCTCCTCGTGTGCCTTCCAGACTCCGTTTTCTTGCAGGATACGTATTTTGGTCGGTAAACATTCACTATATATTCTCCCGAAGGTTTTGACTCCCGTATCACGCAATTATTCTCTGTTCTTGTTTCGAGCTGTTTTTCTGACAGATTTAGATTATCATGACGTCCCCAAGTGCTTCCGAGGACAAGTTCTTCGAGAAGGTCATCAACCCTTACCTCGCGGAGGTGCTGCGACACCCTCAAACCATTGAGATGCGTGATGGGTTGCTGCACATCCGCGATGTTGAGGGACCAAAGGGAACCGGAAGCGTGGAGACGAGGCTTGAAGCAATGGAGCAACAAGTTTTCAAGTGCCAGGGGATGGTGGAGCGTGGAATCAACGCTAGCCACACGATGCTCGCAGAATTCACTAACAACTACAAGTCGGATGCCAAGAACACCGAGGAGGCCATCTTCAAGCTATATGAGAAGATCGAGCACCTCCAAGCCCAAATCTTTGACCTGCAAAACCAAAACTATGAGTATGAATATAGATTCAAAAGAATGAGTTTGGCTGCAAATTCGAGGATTCCAAAGACTCGATCATCCTTCTATGATGGTGAACCTATGCCTTGGAAGATGGATGACAAGCCTGCATCATCAACAACACCTCCACCTTCTTCACCAACCAAGGAGATATAATAACATGGGTATGGGCACTCCCCTTGGCAACTGCCAAGCTTGGGGGAGGTGCCCCGGTATTGTATCACAATCACAACTCCTATCTTTACCGTTTTCCTTAGTTCGATCCTATTAGTAGTATTTTGATCTAGTAGAATAAAGTTTATGGCATGATCTAGTTTTAAGTTTTGCTTTATGATCTCTCTATGTAATCGAGTCCGTGAGCTATATAATAAAGATTAGTGTTGAGTCAAGGGCTTGATTTTCTTGCTATGATCTTGGGTGAATAAAAGAAAAGAGAAAAAGAGTAAGAAGAAACAAAAGTTCATATTGATCTTATTGATAGTAATGACTTCACATAGAAAGAGTGTGATGATTAAAAGTTGTTGGGAGTTGGTGGACATAGCTTTGGTCATCGTTGCAATTAATAGGAAGTAATAAGGAAAGAGAGGTTTCACATATAAATATATTATTATTGACATCTTTTATGATTGGGAGCACTCATCAAAATATGACATGCTAAAGAGTTGATGTTGGACAAGGAAGACAATGTAATGGGTTATGTTTTCTTATATCTAAGACAAAGTATGTTGTCATGGATCATCCAACATGTTGAGCTTGCCTTTTCCCCTCATGCTAGCAAAATTCTCAGCACCAAGTAGAGATACTACTTGTGCTTCCAAATACCCTTAAACCAGTTTTGCCATGAGAGTCCACTATATCTACCTATGGATTGAGTAAGATCCTTCAAGTAAGTTGTCATCGGTGCAAAGCAATAAAAATTTCTCTAAATATGTATGATTAGTGTGGGAGAAATAAGCTTTATACGATCTTGTGATGTGGAAGTAATTGTAACATCCCAAATTTTCAATTTGGAATGTTATACATAGGTCATGCATGCATATCATATTTTATTGCATTTTGGTTTTCGCAATCCTCGAAATCTTAAGCAACTCAAGGACCCTCGAAGAGAGTTGGGGATTTCCAGGTTTTCATATTTGATTCTTATCAAATAATGAAACGAGGATTTTGATTTTAATAATTTTTCTCTCCGAAAAATATTTCATATTAAAATATAAGAGAGGAGATAATATGACTTCTCCAAAATAATTGAAATATTGGAGGAAAAATATTAAAATCATTTATTTTGATTTTATTTTATTTTATTTGCATTAGAAAAATTGCACGTTTTCGAAATTGCATTTTAGGGCCAAGAAAATGTTCATCTCGTTCTAAATATTTTACTTAGACAGTGAAAATTTGTTTTGGCATTTTTAGATTTTTATTTTATTATCTAGGATTTTATTTCTGTCAAATTGTTTTTTTAATCTCCAGCCGACTGGGCCGAACCCAGCCGGGCCGCCGGCCCAAGCCGCCGTCGCCTTCCCGCGCGTGAGCGCTGCCGCCGCCGAGCTCGGACCGAAGTCCGAGCCGGACTCCACCTCCGCCGTGCCTTGCCCCCTCCTCCAAGTCGCTGCCCCTCCCCGTTTATATACGCACCACCCGGCCGCCGCCGCCCGTGCCTCCCACAGCCGCCCGCACCAGCCGCCGCTGCCCGTGCCCGCAGCCACCGCCGCCCGCGCCTGCTGCCGCCGCCGCCCGCGCCTGTTGCCGCCGCCGCCGCCGAGCCCCGCCACCCCGCGAGCCGCCACCCCGCCGCCCAACCCCGCCTTGCCGGAGCCCCTCGCCGAAGGTACCGCGCCGGACCCGAGCCGCCGGTTTTTTAAACCGTTCGGTTTTTTAGAAACCCTAGTTCGTTTTTAGATCGGTTCGCCGGTTTTTCTCGGTTCTTCTATTTAGCGGACGTTCATCCGTACATTCGTTTTAATGAACGGTTTTCGCCCGTTAGTCGCAGCTAACGAACGCTCGTTCGTTAGACTATTCGTCAGTTTTCTTTTTATCGGATTTATCTGCGATTTTTCTCGATTGCGATTTCTGATCCGATCTTAGTTTCTGTTTATCTTTTTGCTCGTTAGTCGGAATCAGGCGATTCAAGCGCCTAGAGCTTCGTCTCGAGACCCTCTTTCTGTTTAACCAACTTGCACAAGTTTTTGCTACTGTAAAATTTGACCTTAGTTCAGATTAGTAAACGGATCTTGTTTCTTTCGCCGTTTGAGTTTCGTTGCTCCGTTTGATTTGATTCTTTTTGCGTACCGGAGTTCTTAAGTTGAACTTTCTGGTCAACCCCTCTTATTTGAGTTTTGCTTGTGCATATTTGCTTGTTCCTTATGTTTTTTATTGTTTGTTTGCGATAGAACACCCGGAGTGTGAAGCGTGTTACTACGAGTCTCTAGGTTTCGCGGATCGTCAGCAAGGCAAGTAACACACTGATCATACTCTTTTTATACCCAGTTTTTATGCATTAGTTCCAATCCTAAAATATTGCATGATTAGGACGTCATTAACTTGTGGGTTGGGAAGTAGTTGTTGAGGTAGAACCTATTACCCTATTACTATCAAACCCTTGGGAGTTACTTCTACGCGTTGCTTATATTGCTATGCTATGCTATGCTTGTAGATGTGGTTTGGGTTTGAGTGAAATCCATGACAGATGTGAGGTTATTAATTAATGGTTCAATTTAAGGTGGCAACTTAAATTAACATCTGGGTGGACTGAGGCACCTGGGGAACCCAGTGTTGTCTGTTTTTTTGGAAATCCCGGGGTATCCGTGTGATCTTCCTATGGATCGCCACCCAGGCTCAAAGGGAACTGAGATGATTCATGCTAGAAACTTCCGTGTGCATCCACAAGCTATTATGGGCTCTAGCATAGTTGAGTAAGTTACGGGAAGCTCTTGAAGAGGTGGATCAGCAGGTAGTGGGTTTTGTAGGTTTGGTATGGTCTACCCGGAGTAGAGAGTTAGTGTTTCTGAAAGACTGTGTCTCAGTCATCCGTTTCTCAAACATCATGTAGTGCGTGAAAATCCAACGGAGGTGATCGAGTCTTGTGGGGAAAAGTGCGCAAACCTCTGCAGAGTGTACAATCTAATCATGGTTAGCCGTGTCCCCGGTTATGGATAATCTTGAGTATCTAGTACTTGGGTTATCACATGTATCTCATCACTCTTAATTAAAATTGGTGGGTTGTTAATTACTTTAATTGGGATTGAGTTGGGGTTACCTTCTCAATATTTGTTCAACCACCATGATAGTTAAAATAAAATCTATTCTTTTGATGTAGGAAAAAATTGGCTTTTCGCAAAAAATATAACCATAGAGCTTTCCACCAGCCAAATATGCATGTAGTGATAGCATTATTCTGTTCTTGTCCTACTGTGTTACATTGCTAGCATATTCCATGTGCTGACCCGTTCTCGAGCTGCAACGTATTATGTTGCAGACTTTTCAGACGAGGAGTAGGGTTCGTTAGGTCGTTGCCGTGTAGCTCAGCTATGCCGTTGGAGTTGATGGACTCACTTATCTTCCAAGCCTTCCGCTGTTATCGCATTAGATGTCCTTAAGCCATATTATTGTAATAAGTTCTCTTTTGAGACATTAGATGTAATAAGTGTGTGATTGCTACTCTGTTATACATCCTTCGAGTACTGTGTGTGTCAGCATTACTGATCCAGGAATGACACTGAAGCACAAAGATTTGACTGTTTGAGGTCAGGTCGCTACAGTAATAAAAGCGACGGACTGCATAATAAAGGTTCATATCACAAGGGGTAATATAAAGTGGCGTTCTTTCGCATTAAGATTTTGTGCATCCAACCATAAAAGCGCATGGCAACCTTTGCTTCCCTTTGCGAAGGGCCTATCTTTTATTATTATCTTCTACCTTATGCAAGTGTCATGGTGATCTTCACCTCTCCCTTTTTCATTTTATCCTTTGGCTAGCCCAGCATGTAGGAAAGAACCTGATATATATATATATATATACATATATATATATATCTAATTGGATGTAGGGGGGCATGCGTTATTATTGTTGACATTACCCTTGAGGTAAAAGGTTGTGGGGCGAAACTATAAGCCCCTATCTTTCTCTATGTCCGATTAAAACTCCGTAACCACAAGTATTGCGCGAGTGTTTGCAATTATCAAGGACTAGATGATAGTTGAGTATGTGGACTTGCTTTTTAGCTCTGACATAGACTCTTTCTGATGTTATGATAAATTGCAATTGTTTCAATGACTGAGGTTATAGTTTGTTGGTTCTAATAAGGTTTCTGATTCATACTTTTGCACTGTGAATAGATCATCACTTGAACATAAGTAATCATATGACAATATCTATGTATGTTGCTGTTTATGAGAATAATCATGATGCCCTCATGTCCGTATTTTATTTTTATCGACGCCTCTACCTCTAAACATGGGGACATATTTATTGTTTTCGGCTTTCGCTTGAGGACAAGCGAGGTCTAAGCTTGGGGGAGTTGATACATCCATTTTGCATCATGCTTTTATATCAATATTTATTGCATTATGGGCTGTTATTTCACATTATGTCACAATACTTATGGCTATTCTCTCTGATTTTACAAGGTTTACATAAGGAGGGAGAATGCTTGCAGCTGGAATTCTGGGCTGGAAACAGAGCAAATATTAGAGACCTATCTGCACAACTCCAAAAGTCCTGAAACTCCACGGAATACCTTATAATAAATAATGAAAAATCCTCGCCAAAGATGAAGACCAGGGGGCCCACACCCTTTCCACGAGGGTGGGGGGCACGCCCCCCTAGGGCGCGCCCCCTACCTCGTGGGCCCCCTGGTGGCTCTCCGATGACCATCTTCTCCTATATGAAGTCTTTCATCGAGAAAAAAATAGAAAGCAACCTTTCGGAACTCCGCCGCCACGAGGCGGAACCTTGGCGGATCCAATCTAGAGCTCTGGCAGAGCTGTTCTGCCGGGGAAACTTCCCTCCCGGAGGGGGAAATCATCGCCATCGTCATCACCAACGCTCCTCTCATCGGGAGAGGGAAATCTCCATCAACATCTTCATCAGCACCATCTCATCTCAAAACCCTAGTTCATCTCTTGTATCCAATTCTTGTCTCCAAGTCTGGGATTGGTGCTAGTAGGTTGCTAGTAGTGTTAATTACTCCTTGTAGTTGATGCTAGTTGGTTTAATTGGTGGAAGATCATATGTTCAGATCCTTTATGCATATTATTACCCCTCTGATTATGAACATGAATATGCATTGTGAGTAGTTATGTTTGTTCCTAAGGACAAGGGAGAAGTCCTGCTATTAGTAGTCATGTGAATTTGGTATTCGTTCGATATTTTGATGAGATGTATGTTGTCTAGCCTCTAGTGGTGTTATGTGAACGTCGACTACATAACACTTCACCATTATTTGGGCCTAGAGGAAGCCATTGGGAAGTAATAAGTAGATGATGGGTTGCTAGAGTGACAGAAGCTTAAACCCTAGTTTATGCGTTGCTTCGTAAGGGGCTGATTTGGATCCATATGTTTCATGCTATGGTTAGGTTTACCTTAATACCTTTGTTGTAGTTGCGGATGCTTGCAATAGAGGTTAACAATAAGTGGGATGCTTGTTCAAGTAAGAACAACACCCAAGCACCGGTCCACCCACATGTCAAATTATCAAAGTACCGAGCGCGAATCATATGAACGTGATGAAAACTAGCTTGACAATATTCCCATGTGTCCTCAGGAGCGCTTTTCCTTATATAAGAGTTTGTCCAGGCTTGTCCTTTGCTACAAAAAGGATTGGGCCACCTTGCTGCACTTTATTTACTTTTATTACTTGTTGCTCGTTACAAATCATCTTATCACAAAACTATCTATTACCACTTATTTCAGTACTTGCAGAGAATACCTTGCTGAAAACCGCTTATCATTTCCTTCTGCTCCTCGTTGGGTTTGACACTCTTACTTATCGAAAGGACTAGGATAGATCCCCTATACTTGTGGGTCATCATGCATGCAGCCCCCTACTTTCCAGAAGGGAATCAGCCTCGTCATCGTCATTAGGCAGGGTGCGGAGGATGTTGGCCTTGCGCAAAGGGGAGGTATCCCCCGCCCCTTCACGGGCCGCCTCCGAGTCGCGCTCCTCCTCCTCCCCTTCTTCCTCCTCTTCCTCCGCCCGAGACTCGTCGGAGGACACATCCACCTGAGTCATCATCACTGGGACGTTCGAGGGAACAGGCGGCACGATCCCACGCTCGTCGAAGATAGGAAGAGCGGCGACAACCTTCGCCCCATCCGGGCAGCGGTACAAGGGAACGAAGGAGTCCGGCGGGTACCCTTGGTCATCCCCAACCAAGGAGTGGAGGGTCGAGCACAGATCCTCGTCAGAAAGGTCCTCCGGGCACAGGCGGAGGTCGCCCCCTTCGTCTCCAAGCCTCCACAAGGGGCGCGGGCGCGACCGGAGGGGAGCCACGCACTGCTTCATGAATTCTTTGACGATCATGGGCCCCGTCAACTTCGCCGCCCTTGAATCACCAGGCCTCAGGTCGGCGGTCATCCTCTCCAACACCTGCGCCGCACGGGAGTCGGTGAGCTTCGCGCAAAGCCACCCCTCGTGGGACACAGGCATCTCCGCCGGCAGCACCAGCCAGGGGTGGACGCGCTTGGCATCCATCAGGACACACTTGCCCCTGAAGCCCTCGGCCTTCTTCCCGGCCTTCGAGATGGCGTTGGTCTTGTTGGCTGCGACGAAGCCAACGCACCCAGAGCAATGGCCCTCTTTGATCCGGAGGAAGAAGAAGTGGCGCAGCAGCGCCACGGACGACATCACCCCGACACACGCCTCGCAGTAGAAGGCGAAGATCGACAAGAGGAGGATGGAGTTGGGATGAAGATGGAGAGCGTGGATCTTGTAATGGCTAAGGATGGGGTAGAAGAAGTCGGAGAAGGCGGGAACCAGCCCGGCGACGATGCTGCTCATGAAGAAGGGGTAGAAGGTGCTGCCTGAGGCCTCCAGCTCGTCGGAGCCATCCCGGAGCATAGTCTTCCTCTTCTTATCACCCTCCGCTCTCATCAGAAGCACGGCGACAAGGTTCTTCTCCGAAACGCTCGGCGCATCAAGCGCCAGCTCGTACCAAGACGACGAGGAAGTGGCCCAAGCTTTCTTGGGCGCCATGTACGACAAGCTCGAAGGAGGATCTGGGCGGATCTGGAGTCTCCAGAAGCGAAGGGCAAGAAAGGGGATCTGGAGCAAGACGAAGGAAAGAAATGAAGGTAGATGCAGCCCACGCCAGCCTTTTGTCAGGCGGGCAGTTGCCGAGGCAGCGTGGGAAAGCGGAGACGCCCATGTTCCATCAATCGCCACACATCAACCGAGGCCGCAGGCTGTTGGGGCCCGCGGCGCTCCGCACTTGCCCCTTGGCTTCGCCTCGAAGCCAAGTCCGAGCGCGCCTTGGGCCCGGGGGCTACTGTCGGCATCTTGGGAATAGGGGTCCCCAGACTTGCCTGCCTGCGGCCCACAGCATGGCTCCGTCAGCGGCCCTGTACGGCCCATCTTCACCAGCAAACACTCAAGACCCTCGTGAGGGGCCGAGCCTCGCGACGCAGATGATGCAAGACCTCCTTAGGGGCGACCTCACCAGATCAAGGCAAGGGGCACCTCGCGAGGTTCCTGTGACGCAAGCCATGACGACCAAGGCCAGACAGGCACCATGCGAGCGCTAGCGCGCATAGTGTCCTCGTTTCCTATTTGGTGCTAAAGAGGCAAGCACAGACGAGGAGTCCCGAGGCATCAGGAAAAGGTTTTCATATCGGTGCAACAAGACCAAGACCAGCAGGACGGCAGGACGGAGGTCACCATGGAGCCCAGGACGGCGTCACCACCAGAGCCTTTGGCAGGCGAAGACCATCTTTTGTCAGGATAGCTTGTACTAGCTTCCCTCCTTCAAATTGGCTGTTGTGGGATCCCTTCCCGCCTAATATTTGGGAAGAGGACCCGAGCCTCTATATATAGGACTAGCCACCACCGTAGGCAGACATCTCATCTTGGACTAGATCCATTCCACCAAGGCCACCACACTCACCAAGCACAAGAGCACCTCTCCTCAGGAGGTTGTTCTTCCCTTGTAACTGTTCATCCTCAGCCCAAGAGGCAATCTACCACACCACACTTGAGTAGGGTATTACACCACATCGGTGGCCCGAACCAGTATAAATCTTGTGTCCCTTTGTTCTGCGAGTTCGACGCGCTCAGCCTTGAGATTGCGGTGAGGGCGTGAGCTAGAGGGAGGATAGATCTTCGTGCGCACCCCAGTGTTTGAACCTCAAGGGTTTTGCCGGAACCCAAAATCCGATGATGACCTAAGGTTTATCAATCTGTGGGAGGTGTAGGATGAAGATAGTCTCTCTCAAACAACCCTGCAACCAAATACGAGAAATCTCTTATGTCCCCAATACACCCAATGCAATGGCAAATTGTATAGGTGCACTAGTTTAGAGAAGAGATGGTGATAAAAGTGTAATATTGATGGTAGAAATATATTTTTATAATCTGAATAAATAAAAAACAGCAAGGTGGCAATTGATAAAATGGAGCAAAAACAGTATTGCAATGCTTGAAAATGAGGCCTAGAGTCTGTACTTTCGCTAGTGCAATCTCTCAACAATGCTAATATAATTGGATCATATAACCATCCCTCAAAGTGCGATGAAGAATCACTCCAAAGTTCCTATCTAGCGGAGAACACAAGAAGAAATCGTTTGTAGGGTACGAAACCACCTCGAAGCACTCTTTCCGATCTATCTATCCAAGAGTCTGTACTAAAATAACACCAAATAATTTCAGATTCATAATCCTCAATTTAACACAAAGAACCTCAAAGAGTGCCCCAAGATTTCTACCGGAGAAACAAAGACAAGAACGTGCATCAACCCTATGCATAGATTACCACAATGTCACCGCGAGAATCCGTGAGTTGAGTGCCAAAACATACATCAAGTGAATCAATATGATACCCCATTGTCACCACGAGTATTCAAATGCAAGACATATATCAAGTGCTCTCAAATTCATAAAAGTATTCAATCCGATAAAACGAAATCTCAAAGGGAAAACCTAATTCATCTCAACAAGATAGAGAGGGGAAAACACCATATGATCCGACTATATTAACAAAGCCCGCGATGCATCAAGATCATGACATCTCAAGAACACGAGAGAGAGAGAGAGAGATTAAACACATAACAAATGGTACAAACCCTCTGCCCCGAGGGTGGACTACCCCCTCCTCATCATGGTGGCCGTCGGGATGATGAAGATGGCCACCGGTGATGATTTCCCCCTCTGACGGAGTGCCAGAACGGGGTATAGATTGGTTTTCTATAGCGACCAGACCTCAAACGGTCCAATCTCTGTGCTCAGGTGTCATCCATGGATCAGTAATGCTGACACCACACAGTACTTGAAGGATTTATAACAGAGTAGCAATTACACACTTATTACATCGAGAGTCTCAAAAGAGAACTTATTACAATAAATATGGCTTAAGGCCATCTAATAACGATAACAATGGAAGGCTTGGAAGATAAGTGAGTCCATCAACTCCAACAGCATCACTGAGTATAGAACCACGACCTAAATGCACCTTAATCATCGTCTGAAAAGTCTGCAACATTAACGTTGCAGCCCAAAACGGGTCAGCACATGGAATATGCTGGCAAAGTAACACATAGAGAGTAATGAAGGAATAAGGCTACACTACATGCATATTTGGCTGGTGGAAAGCTCTATGGTTACAGTTTTTGCGTAAAGCCAATGTTTCCCTACTGCAAAGGAAATAAATTTTATTTAACTATCATGGTAGTTGTTAAACATTGAGAATAGTTGACAGCATTCTCAATCCCAATTAAGCATCATCATTAAACAAAACCCAACAAAATTAATTTTAGAGTAACATGATGAGATTCACATGATAATCCAAGTACTAGATACTCAAGATGTCCATAACCGGGGACATGGCTAACCATGATTAGTTTATACACTCTACAGAGGTTTGCGCACTTTTACCCACAAGACTCGATCTCCTCCATTGGGATTCTCGCACTACATGGTGTTTGAGAAATGGATGACCGAGACATAGTCTTTCAGAAGCGCTAGCACCTTACGATGGGTAGACCGTACCACCTATATCCCCTACATCTGCTAGTCTACCACTGTAAGAGTTTGCACGACTTAGTCAACTATGCTAGAGCCCATAATAGCTTGTGGCTGCACACGGAAGTTTCTAGCATGAATAATCTCATGATCCCTTTGAGCCTGGGTGGGGGTCCAAAAGAAAACAGGCAATCGCTGGAATACCCAGGTGCCTCAATCCACCCAGATGTGTATTTAAGTTGCCACCTTAGATAAACCATTAATTTAACAATCTCACATCTGATATGGATACACTCACCCAATCCACGTCTACTAGCATAGCATAGCATAAAAAGCAACATAGACGTAACTCCCAAAGGTTTGATAATAACAGGTAATAGGTACTACCTCATCTACTTCCCAGACCCACATTTTAATTAGATCCTAAACAATGCAATGTGTGAGGGTTGATCTAATGCAATAAAACTGGGTAGTAGGAGGTATGATCAAAGTGTTACTTGCCTTGCTGATGATCCGCAAAACCTAGCGATTCGAAGTAGCAAGCGGCGCACTCCGGGTACTCTATAACAAACAAACAAGCGTACAATAAGTACTCATCTAATGCACAGGTAAAACTTGAATAAGAGATCTAACCAGAAAGTTCAACTTAAGAACTCTGGTTGGCAAAAAGAATCAAATCGAACGAAGCAACGAAAGACAAACGGCAAACGAAACAGGCTTCGTTTACTATTCTGGATCTAGGGCAATTTTTACAGTGGCAAAAATTTGTTTGAGTTGGTTAAACGGAAAAAGGGTTTTGAGACGAAACTCCAGGCGCTTGAATCACCTGATTCCGATAAACGAGCGAAAAGCTATACTAGAATGAAAAACAGATCAGGAATCGCGATCAGAAAATCGCGGATTTAATCCGAGAAAAAGAAAAACGACGAACAGATTAACGAACGAACGTTCGTTAACTGGATCTAATCGAAGAACGCGTTTGTTAAAACGAACAAATGAGCGAACGCTCGCTAAATAAATAAATCGGAAAAACCGATCTATTTAAAAAAACGAAAGTAAAAAAACCGAACAAAACCGACGGAAAACCGATCAGTTTTTTGAGAAAAACCGGCGGCGCGAGGTCTACCTCCGGCGAACGGCGGCGCGGGGCAGCGGGGCGGGGCGGCGGCAGGGTGAGGCGGCGCGGGCGAGGTGGCGGCGGTGCAACGCGGCGGCGGCGGCGAGGCTAGGGTTAGGGTTTGGGGGCGGGGCACGGCTTGGGCTGTCGGGCCTCGGGCGGCGGCTAGTTGAAGGCCCGGCCAGGCGGAATCCTGGCCGGTTATGGCCCAAAGTCGGTTCGAACTGTTTTTTTAATAATTACGCTCAGGAAAAAATCAAAAGGAATACTAAACGGACTCCAAAAATCCCGAAATAAATTTTCCCCGACTTCTAAAATCAAGCCGCACAGGATGAACATTTATTTGGGGCCTAAATGCAATTTTGAAAAACGCGCATTTTTCCTAAATTCAAATAACATAGCAAATAAAACCAAAATAAAATCTTATTTGATTTTTTATTAAATCCTCAATATTTCTTTATTTTGGGAAAGTCATTTTATTCCATCTCTCATATTTTGATAATAGAAATAATTGAAGATAAAACAAATAAAATCAAATGATCCTATTTTCAAAATTTGAGAAAACTCAAATATGAAAATATCGAAATCCCCAACTCTCTCCGAGGGTCCTTGAGTTGCGTAGAATTTTCTAGGATCAACCAAAATGCAATAAAATATGATATGCAATGATGATCTAGTGTATAACATTCCAAATTAAAAATTTGGGATGTTACAAACCTACCCCTCTTAAGATGAATCTCGCCCTCGAGAGTCAGGTTGGCTAGAAAATAGGTGAGGGTGGTCCTTCAACAATTCTTCCTCTCGCTCCCAGGTGGCTTCATCCTTCGTGTGGTGGCTCCACTGAACTTTGCAAAACTTGATAACCTTGTGGCGGGTGACCCGACTGGCATACTCTAGAACCTTGACTGGTTTCTCCTCATTGGTCAATTCACTGTCCAACTGAATTGCTTCCAGTGGCACTGTATCTCTTAGCGGTATATCAGCCATCTCTACGTGGCACTTCTTCAACTGGGAAACGTGGAACATGTCGTGAACTCCTGACAATCCTTCGGGCAATTCCAATTTATAGGCTACTTCTCCCATACGCTCCAAAACTTTGTATGGGCCTACAAAACATGGCGCTAACTTTCCCTTAACTCCAAAGTGCTTAACTCCTCGAAGTGGAGATACTCGAAGATAAACTCGGTCTCCGACTTCGTAAACTGTCTCCTTGCGTTTAGAATCTGCATAGCTCTTTTGCCTAGACTGTGCTACTTTGAGCCTATCACGAATCAATTTCACTTTCTGTTCAGACTCCTTAATCAGATCCGGTCCAAACAACTGGCGGTCTCCAACTTCATCCCACGACAATGGGGTCCTGCACCTCCTTCCCTACAAGGCTTCGAAAGGGGCCATCTTCAAAATGGATTGATAACTGTTGTTGTAAGAGAACTCTGCATACGGCAAATTCTCGTCCCAACTAGATCCGTAATCTAGCGCACAAGCTCTCAGCATATCCTCCAAAATCTGGTTGACTCTCTTGGTCTGTCCATCTGTCTGTGGATGGAAAGCTGTACTAAACTCCAGTCTGGTACCCAAACTTTCGTGCAACTGATTCCAGAACTTTGAGGTGAATTGGGTTCCTCTATCTGATACAATGCTCCTTTGAACTCCATGCAGACATACGATCCTGGTCATGTATATCTTTGCCAACTTTGCACTGGTATATATAGTCTTGACTGGAATGAAATGAGCTACCTTCGTCAAACGATCGACTACAACCCATATTGAGTCATAGCTTGAACGATTTCTGGGTAAACCTGTAATAAAATCCATGCCTAAATTTTCCCACTTCCACTCGGGTATCGACAATGGTTGTAGCAATCCTACTGGTTTCTGATGCTCAGCCTTTACTCTCTGACATACATCACAAACTGCTACATACTCCGCAATATCCTTCTTCATTCTGGTCCACCAGAAAATATCCTTCAAATCCAGATACATCTTGGTATTTCCTGGGTGAATCGAATAGGGTGAATCATGGGCCTCTTGCAGAATTAACTTCCTGATCTCCAAATCATTTGGCACATAAACACGGCCTTCAAACCATAAGGTATCGTGCTCATCTTGACAAAATCCCTTATCTTTTCCTTTGTTCATTTTGTCCTTTATAGAGGCAATCTCCTTATTAGTCTTCTGGGCGTATCTGATCTTATCCAGCAAAGTAGACTGAATCTCCAATGCTGCTACATAGCCTCTTGGAACTATTTCCAAACATAGCTCACGAAGATTTTCTGCTAACTCCCTTGGCAAATCTCCCGTCATTAAGGTGTTGACATGGATTTTACGACTCAACGCGTCAGCTACTACGTTAGCCTTTCCAGGGTGATAATGCAATCTCATATCATAATCCTTGATGAGTTCCAACCATCTCCTTTGTCTGAGGTTCAACTCCTTCTGCGTGTAAATATATTTCAAACTCTTGTGGTCCGTGTACACCTCACAATGGTTTCCAATGAGAAAGTGTCTCTAGGTTTTCAATGCATGCACTATGGCTGCTAACTCCAAATCATGCGTAGCATAATTTAACTCATGAGGCTTTAGCTGTCGTGAGGCATATGAAACAACTCTTCCTTCCTGCATAAGCACTGCTCCAAGTCCTCAACGTGAAGCGTCGCAATACACCTCATAATCCTTGGTCTGATCTGGCAAAATCAACACTGGTGAGGTAACCAAACGTTTCTTCAACTCCTGGAAACTAGCCTCACATTCCTCAGTCCATATGAACTTGGTACCCTTTTTCAACAACTCCGTCATAGGCTTCGCAATCTTCGAGAAATTCTCAATAAACCTCCGGTAGTATCCTGCAAGTCCAAGAAAACTCCGGATCTCTTCAACTGTTGTTGGTGCTTCCCAATTTGTCATTGTGTCAACCTTGGTGGGATCTACTACTATACCTTCTCCAGATATAACGTGTCTGAGAAATCCAACTTCCTTCAACCAAAACTCACATTTGCTAAACTTGGTATATAACTGATGTTCTCTAAGCTTACTAAGTACCAAAGGCAAATGCTCCTTATGCTCCTCTTCATTTTTCGAGTAAACCAGGATATCATCAATGAACACTACGACGAACTTATCCAAAAACTCCATAAACACTTTGTTCATCATGTTCATAAAATATGCAGGTGCGTTAGTCAGACCAAATGACATAATGGTATATTCGTACAGCCAATACCTGGTGGTAAAAGCCGTCTTAGGTATATCTTGTTCTCGAATCTTCAACTGGTGGTATCCTGATCGCAGATCGATCTTGGAAAATACCTTAGCTCCTTGCAATCGATCAAACAGATCATTTATCATTGGCAATGGGTACTTGTTCTTGATGGTTACTTCATTCAATCCTCGATAATCAACAACCATCCTTAACGATCCATCCTTCTTCTCCACTAGAAGTACTGGCGATCCCCAAGGTGAAGAACTTGGGCGAATATAACCTTTATCCAGTAACTCCTTAATCTGCTTCTTAATCTCCACCAAATCCTTTGTGGGCATCCTATATGGTCTCTTTGATATTGGCCCTGTGCCTGGCAAAAGCTCAATCAAAAACTCAATATCTCTATCCGGTGGCATGCCTGGCAACTCCTCTGGAAATACATCAGGGAAATCCTTCACCACTGGTACTTCCTCCTGCACAACTCCTGTTAGACAATTTACTTGAGTCCTCTTCGGCACATGCTGGGATACATACTTGATCCTTCTCCCTTCTGGCGTGGTAAGCAAAATTGACTTGCTGGCACATTCTATATTTCCTTCATACTTTGATAACCAATCCAAGCCTAATATCACATCCAATCCTTGAGATTCCAATACTATTAGGTCTGAGGGAAAAACGTAGTTACCAATCCTTAATGGTAATCGATCACACCATAGACTGGCCATATACTCTGCTCCAGGCGAGGTTATTAACATGGGTGATCTAAGTGCTTGGGTTGGTAGTTTATACTTATCCACAAATCCCCTTGATATGTATGAATGCGATGCACCAGTATCAAAAAGAACGAGTGCAGTAAATGACTTAACCAAAAACTTACCGATTACGGCATCCGGCTGCTCTTCAACCTCCTCCACATTAACGTGGTTCACCTGTCCCCTGTTGAAAGGGTTCGGCTTCTTCCCAGAGCTTCCATTTCCATTTCCATTCTGGGATTCAAGACATTCATTGGCATAATGTCCGGTCTTCTGGCACTTAAAGCAAGTGACTTGGCTCAGGTCTCTCTTGGCTGGGGTTGATGGGTTCGTGCGGTTATGGCCATTGCTTCCTCCATTCCCATTACCATTCTTGCTGCCATTGTGATTGTGCGAGCTACATCCTCCATGGGTATGCTGAAAATGTCCTCCCAGTCTAGGGGTAAAACGTGGCTTCTGCTGAGCTCCTATATTGTACTTCCCTTGTCCATACTTCCTCTTGCGATTCTCAATCTGCTGCTGCTTCCCTTCAATCATGAGAGCACGATCTACCAACTCCTGGTAGTTGTTGAAGGTTGCTACCATCAACTGCATGCTCAACTCATCATTCAATCCTTCCAGAAACTTCTCCTGCTTAGCTGCATCCGTAGCAACGTCATCTGGGGCATAACGTGCTAGCTTACTAAAGTCCTCCACATACTGACCAACTATCCGTCCTCCTTGGCGCAAGTTGCGAAACTCTCGCTTCTTCATGGCCATAGCTCCTGCTGAAATATGGGCAGTACGAAAAGCTTGCTGAAACTGGTCCCACGTGACAGTGTCAACAGGGAAAGTGGCTGTGAAATTTTCCCACCATGATGCTGCGGGTCCTTCAAGCTGATGTGCGGCAAACTTCACCTTTTCCGCATTTGTGCATCCTGCCATGGTCAACTCCCTTGCCGTCTTGTGGAGCCAATCATCTGCTACTGTCAGCTCGGTGCTACTGAAAAACACCAGCTGATTCAGCCTAAGAAAACGGGCTAAGTGATCAATAGGTGGTGGTGGTGGTGGTGGGTTGTTGTTCTTGTTCCCCCGCTTCTGATTCTGGACTAGCAACTACATCAATGTGTTCTGCTGCTGGATCAACTGGGTGAGCTCCGGTGGGAAGGTAAATCCGGGGTCACGTCTCAGAGGCATCTGGGGGTTTACAAAATGATGAGATTTAAGAATAGAGGGGGTCTAAAGAGAAAACACTACCCATATGCACATGAGGCAAAAGCAAACAATTCACTTCATTCAATCAATCAAACAAGGGCATACAATCGATCTAACTATCGCAAAAGTGCTCGGACTACTATATTTACATGGTTGACTACTACTACTGCTGGGGTGATCTACTAGAAATATTCTTCGGTTGTAGACTCCATGATATCTGCTCCAGCTTCATCAACATAGTCATCATCGCTATCATCTGGATCCGAGTCGGTGTCGTCTATGATGATGTAGTCTTCCGGGCGAATTTCCTTGGGTTCTTCGTTTTCTTCTACCGGTGTAGGGCCTCCCATGAATATTCCGATCTTCTTGATCAGATCATCATTCTTCTCCACTAATACTTCGATTTCCTCTTCATAATCTTCATGTGTAGCATTGAGTTCTTCCTCCAGTTCCTTGATTCTTGTCCTTGCCTTCTTCAGATCTATCATGTCGGCGCACATGTGGTTCTCCCGGCGTTGAATGTGCTGGTTTAACCCCTGGATAAAAGCTGCAATTGATCTATCCTTCCTGGTGCTGATCATCTCCCAGTGCTTCCTTCAAGCTTGGTACTCCTATGTTTAGATATCTAGTGACTTCCTTCAAGTGACATCCAAAGGGTGTATCTTCATCCGGCTGGGTGAACTTGTTCCTTGCATCCGCCATCCTAAAAGAGTAGAAAAGATGAGGAGTCGAAATGAGAAGAGAGTAGTGATCTAGGGCTTTAGCTTAATGGTCGTGTCCTACAGTCAGCGTGTGCTCTGATACCATCTTGTAGCGACCAGACCTCAAACGATCCAATCTCTGTGCTCAGGTGTCATCCCTGGATCAGTAATGCTGACACCACACAATACTTGAAGGATTTATAATAGAGTAGCAATCACACACTTATTACATCGAGTGTCTCAAAAGAGAGCTCATTACAATAAATTTGGCTTAAGGCCATCTAATAATGATAACAACGGAAGGCTTGGAAGATAAGTGAGTCCATCAACTCCAATGGCATCACTGAGTATAGAACCACGACCTAAAAGGCACCTTACTTGTCGTCTGAAAAGTCTGCAACATGAACGTTGCAGCCCGAAAACGGGTCAGCACATGGAATATGCTGGCAATGTAACACATAGAGAGCAATGAAAGAGTAATGCTATACTACATGCATATTTGGCTGGTGGAAAGCTCTATGGTTATAGTTTTGCATAAAGCCAATTTTTCCCTACTGCAAAGGAATAAATTTTATTTAACTATCATGGTAGTTGTTAAACATTGAGAATGGTTGACAGCATTCTCAATCCCAATTAAGCATCATCATTAAACAAAACCCAACAAAATTAATTTTAGAGTAACATGATGAGATTCACATGATAATCCAAGTACTAGATACTCAAGATGTCCATAACCGAGGACACAGCTAACCATGATTAGTTTATACACTCTGTAGAGGTTTGCGCACTTTTACCCACAAGACTCGATCTCCTCCGTTGGGATTCTCGCACTACATGGTGTTTGAGAAACGGATGACCAAGACATAGTCTTTCAGAAGCGCTAGCACCTTACGATGGGTAGACCGTACCACCTACATCCCCTACATCTGCTAGTCTACCACTGTAAGAGTTTGCACGACTTAGTCAACTATGCTAGAGCCCATAATAGCTTGTGGCTGCACACGGAAGTTTCTAGCATGAATAATCTCATGATCCCTTTGAGCCTGGGTGGCGGTCCAAAAGAAAACATGCAATCGCCGGAATATCGAGGTGCCTAAATCCACCTAGATGTATATTTAAGTTGCCACCTTAGATAAACCATTAATTTAACAATCTCACATCTATCATGGATACACTCACCCAATCCACGTCTACTAGCATAACATAGCATAAAAAGAGACGTAGAAGTAACTCCCAAAGGTTTGATAATAACAGGTAATAGGTACTACCTCATCTACTTCCCAGAACCACAATTTAATTAGATCCTAAACAATGCAATGTGTGAGGGTTGATCTAATGCAATAAAACTAGGTAGTAGGAGGTATGATCAAAGTGTTACTTGCCTTGCTGATGATCTGCAAAACCTAGCGATTCAAAGTAGCAAGCGGCACACTCCGGGTACTCTATCACAAACAAACAAGCATACAATAAGTACTTATCTAATGCACATGTAAAACTCGAATAAGAGATCTAACCAGAAAGTTCAACTTAAGAACTCCGGTTGGCAAAAAGAATCAAATCGAACGAAGCAACGAAAGACAAACGGCAAAAGAAACAGGCTTCGTTTACTATTTTGGATCTGTCAGTGTTCTGGGAATGGGGGTCCCCAGACTTGCCTGCCTGCGGCCTGCGGCGTGGCTAAAAGGGGGGCCCAGCGCGGCCCATCTTCACCAACACAAACCCAAGATCCTCGCGAGGGGCCAAGCCCCGCGGGGTGGACGACGCGGAGCTTCCTCAGGCGCGGCCTCGTCAGGCTGGCTCACGAGGAGGCGGAGAGATCAAGGCGGGGTACCTCACGAGGTGCTCATGACGCAAGCCATGACGACCGGGGGCGCCAGGCGGGTGCCAGCCCGCGCAGCGTCCTCCCTTCCTCTTTGGTGCAAAGGGGGCAAGCGCAACCCGGAGTACCGAGGCATCAGGCAAAGGTTGCCATTTCGGTGCAACGAGACCAAGACCAGGAGGACTACGAGATGGAGGTCACCGTGGAGCCCAAGACGGCGTCATCACCAGAGCTTTGTGCAGGCAAAGACTACTTTTGCCAGGATAGTTGATACTAGCTGTCCCCGTTCAAATTAGCCCGCCATTGTTGGCTCCCTTCCCGCTCGATATTTGGGAAGAGGACCAGGGCCTCTATAAATAGGACCAGCCACCCACAGAGCAAGGGGACAAGACAGAGAGTAGGCAGAGGCAGGGAAAGAGAGAAAGAGAGAAGATCAGAAAGAGAGAGAGAAAGGTGACTGAGCTCCTCCCAGTAGTTCATCACCCCAGCCAAGAACAGACCCTCGCGAGGCTGTTCTTCCTTGTATTGTTCATCATCATCAGCCCAAGAGGCAATCCACCACACCACACACTGGAGTAGGGTATTACACCACAACGGTGGCCCGAACCAGTATAAACCTTGTGTCTCTTGCATTGTTCTTTCCTTAGTTCAGATCCTAGCAAGGCGGAGGGGTGCAGGTAGGTAGGAGGAGAAATCTCCGCGCGCACCCCAGTGTTCGAACCTCAAGGGTCTGCCGGAACCCGAAATCCAACATTTGGTGCGCCAGGTAGGGGTGCGCCGGGATTCGTCTTCCACCACCCCGTTCTCCTCCGACCATCACGCCCATGTCTGATGCTCGTCGGGCCCGCGCCGAGCGCCGGGCCGCACTCGCTTCCCACGTCGCCCAGACGGCCCCTGTCGGCGGGCGTCCTCGCCCTTCCCCGTCACGTGTCGTCAACGCCACCACTGGCCCGGCGGGGGGCGAGCAGCAAGCATCGTCCCAGCATCCGTCCGTGCGGCAAGACGGCCGCACCGCAACTCCCTCGCTCACCCTAGCCAGTTCTTCGTCCCACGCGCTCCGCGCGCCCACGGAGCCCCGCAACCTCTCCCCCGCCCATCGTGCTGCACCAACACCCCCGGTCGTCGCGGCCCTCTTGGGCGGCTCGCAGGCACCGCCTACAAGTCACCATGTCAAGCCGTTCATCCGCCGGGTCAGCGCCGCTTCCACGCGGCAGGGGGCTCCCCTGGACCGGGCGGCGCCCGAGACCGGCCTGACCTTCAGCTCGGAGGACCACCCCTCCAACTCGGCCTGCTCGGGTGCGTTCCCCATGCTGTGCACCCCCACCATCTGCCAGGTGGCCGTCACCAGAACCCTCATTGATGGCGGTGCGGGCCTCAGCATGCTCTCGGTCGAGGCCTTCAACCTCCTCTGCATACCCCTGGAACGGCTGCAACCCAGCCGGCCCTTCTCAGGCGTTGGGGGCAAGTCGTCCAGCTCCTTGGGACAGATCCGGCTCCCCGTAACCTTCGGCACCTACGACAACTTCCGCACTGAGCTGGTCGACTTCGACATCGCCCCCATCGGCCTCCCCTACAACGCCATCCTCGGCTACCCAGCGCTGGCCCAGTTCATGGCCGCGACGCACCCAACTTACAACCTCATGAAGATGCCCGGGAGTAGAGGCGTCCTCACTGTGCACGGGGACACCGAGGACGCGCTGCGGGTGCTCAAGCTCGCCTTCAAGATGGCGGCGTCGGCACAGCCCGCCAACTTGGAGACCCCCGGGCCCAAGGGGGCTGCACCCGCCAAGAAGAAACGGTTGTTCACCCAAGACAAGGCAGAAACCAAGCAGATACCCGTCGATTAGGATGGATCCACCAACGCCACTTTCACCATAGGCGCCCACCTCAAACCCGAGTAGGAGAAGGCCTTGGTCAGGTTCCTGCATGCAAACAAGAAGGTATTCGCTTGGGAGCCTGACCAGTTGGCAGGGATCCCTAGGAGTGTAATCGAGCATCACCTCAACGTGTGCCCCAACGTGCGCCCTGTGAAGCAGAAGGCCAAGCGGTAGTCCACAGAAAAGCAGGCCTTCATCGTCCAAGAGACCCGCAAATTAGAAGCCGATGGGGTCATTCGCGAGGTCCGATACCCGGATTGGTTGACCAACCCTGTCGTTGTGCCAAAGAAGGGAAGGAAGGAGCGCATGTGTGTCGACTTCACCAACCTCAACAAAGCATGCCCGCAAGATCCGTTCCCGCTCCCCCGCATCGACCAGAGCGTCGATTCCACTGCGGAGTGCGACCTGCTATGCTTCTTGGATGCCTTCTCTGGGTATCACCAGATCAAGATGGCGGTAGAAGATGTCGAGAAGACAGCCTTCCTAACCCCGTGTGGGGTGTACTGCTACACATGCATGCCATTCGGGCTGCGTAACGCAGGGGCGACCTTCCAGCGGCTGATGCACATCACCTTGGGCCCGCAGCTCGGGAAGAATGTTGAAGCTTACGTCGATGACATTGTGGTAAAGTCTCGGGAGGCCAGGACCTTGATTCAAGACTTGGAGGAAACCTTCGCGAGCCTCAACGCAGTGAACCTATGACTCAACCCAGAGAAGTGTGTGTTCGGAGTCCCCTCGAGCAAGCTCTTGGGTTTCCTCGTGTCTCACCGAGGCATCGAGGCTAACCCGGAGAAGGTCAAGGCAGTGGAAGACATGAGCCCGCCAAAGACCCTCAGAGAAATGCAGAAGCTCACGGGGCGCGTGACCGCGCTAGGGAGCTTCATTTCCAAGTTGGGGGAACGAGCACTGCCCTTCTTCCAGCTAATGAAGAAAAAGGGGCCCTTCGAGTGGACTAAAGAGGCCGACAAGGCGTTCCAGGATCTCAAGAGATACCTGACCAGCCCACCGGTCGTGGTGGCTCTGCGCCCTCAAGAGCCCCTGGTGCTTTACCTCGCCGCCACTCCCTACTCCGCTAGCGCAGCCTTAGTGGCAGTCCGAGAGGAGCACCGAATCAAAACCGCAGCAGCAGCTCGGGACAAGGCAGAACAGGGACAAGGAAGGCCTACAGAAACCGCCACCGTGGCTGAGGAGGATCAGCCGCCGCAGAGGGGCGCACCAGAGGCGGAAGAGGCCCCTCTTCCAGATGGCCAGCCTCAGGAGGCCTCATTGCCTCAAGAGGCGCCACGGTCTCCGAAGGGAGCCACCAGCACTGACGCACTCCACCTCGTTGAGCACCCAGTGTACTTCGTCAGCATGGTGCTGCGGGATGCAAGGGCACGGTACCCCATGCCTCAGAAACTCCTCCTCGCACTGCTGATGGCCTCGCACAAGATGCGGCACTATTTTCAGGGTCACCCCATCAAGGTCGTCTCATCGTACCCCCTGGAGAGAGTACTCAGGAGCCCTAATTCAGCTGGAAGGGCCGCTGAGTGGAACATAGAACTGCAAGCGTTTCAGCTCAAATTCAGCACGACCAGAGTCATCAAGGGAGCAGCGTTGGCGGATTTTGTGGCAGAATGGACGGAGGCGCCAGGCCTCAAGGCTGACGAGGATCGGTCCCTGTCCCCGGGAAGCGAGGCGCCAAAAGGCTGGGTCATGTACTTCGATGGGGCGTTCTCCAGGAATGGCGCTGGGGCTGGGGCGGTGCTTATATCACCCGCTCAGGACAAGCTCTATTATGCCGTGCAGCTCTGTTTCCAGCAAGGTGAAAAGGTCTCCAACAACATAGAAGAGTATGAAGGTTTAATAGCGGGCTTGAAGGCCGCGGCTGCCCTGGGGGTGAAACGCCTCACCATCAAGGGTGATTCGCAGCTCCTTGTCAATTTCTCCAACAAAGTGTACGAGCCGAAGGATGAGCACATGGAAGCCTACCTAGCGGAGGTCCGCAAGATGGAGAAGCAGTTCTGGGGGTTAGAGTTGTAGCATGTGCCCCGTGGCACCAATCAGGAGGCCGATGACATCGCCAAACGGGCGTCCAGGCGGTTACCTCAGGAGCCTGGCGTTTTCGAAGAGCGGCTCTTCAAGCCATCAGCCCTGCCTTCATTATCGAACATGGCTCAGCCCCAAGTGGAGCTCCCCCAGCCACCTGCCTCAGGGGCTCTGTCCTGTGGCCCGGCTTCAGGAGCACGTCTGCTCCTGACGATGGAACCTCAGGAGGGATGTTGGATCGCGGAGCTCCGGAGTTACCTAACGCAAGGGACCCTGCCGGAGAAGGAGGAGGAAGCGGAGCGGGTGGCACGCCAGGCCATGGCATACTGCATCAAGGATGGAGAGCTCTACCAGAAGCGGCCAAACGATGTATCCCTGCGTTGCATCTCCAGGGAGCAAGGGAAGGAACTGCTGGAAGATATACACGACGGAGATTGTGGGCATCATTCATCATCACGGACCCTCGTCGGCAAGGCGTTCCGCAGTGGGTTTTATTGGCCCACCGCGCTCAATGACGCCGTCGAACTAGTGAAAGCTTGTGAGGCCTGCCAGTTCCACGCCAAGCAGATCCATCAGCCAGTAGGAGGCTTGCAGACTATACCCCTTTCGTGGCCATTCGCGGTCTGGGGGTGGATATCTTGGGCCCATTTTCTCGGGCGCCTGGGGGCTACCGCTACCTCTACGTCGTCGTGGACAAGTTCACCAAGTGGGCTGAAGTAGAGGCTATCCGCACCATTCCCGCGGGTTCCGCGGTCAAGTTCATCAAGGGCATCGTGAGCCGGTTCGGGGTGCCGAATCGCATCATCGCGGACAACGGTTCGCAGTTTACCAATAACCTCTTCAAAACATACTGTGCTAACCTTGGAACGCAGATATGCTATGCTTCGGTGGCGCACCCCCAAGGCAATGGCCAGGCCGAGCGAGCCAACACGGAGGTCCTGAGGGGCCTCAAGACCAGGACGTTCAAGAAGAAGCTGGAGGCCTGCGGCAGAGGTTGGTACGACGAGATTCAGTACGTGTTGTGGTCCATCCGCACAACCGCGACCAAGCCGACTGGAGAGACCCCGTTCTTCCTGGTCTACGGAGCCGAAGCGGTCCTCCCTCACGAGGTCAGACGTCACTCCGCGTGGGTCTTGGCGTTTGACGAGGCGCAGCAGGACGCAACGCGGGGGATGGACCTCGTGCTGGGGGAGGAACGTCGCCGAGAAGCCGCGCTATGAGCGGCGAGGTACCAACAAGCACTGCGGCGATATCACTGACTCAGGAGGGGGTGCCCGTGCAGAATGCATGGAACATCCAGCACCTCCGGAGGTTCTACCCCTAAAAAGGCCCAGAGCCTGTGAAGAAGGCGAATGCCTGTGAAGCTATCGCGTTTTGGAAAAGGCCCGGAGCCTGTGAAGAAGGCGAATGCCTGTGAAGCTATTGCATTTTGGAAAAGGCCCGGAGCCTGTGAAGATGGCGAATGCCTGTGAAGCTATCGCGTTTTGGAAAAGGCCCGGAGCCTGTGAAGAAGGTGAATGCCTGTGAAGCTATCGCGTTTTGGAAAAGGCCCGGAGCCTATGAAGAAGGCGAATGCCTGTGAAGCTATCGCGTTTTGGAAAAGGCCCAGAGCCTATGAATAAGGCGAATGCCTGTGAAGCTATCGCGTTTTGGAAAAGGCTCGGAGCCTATGAAGAAGGCCAACGCCTGTCAAGATCGCCGCCCGTGACACTCTCACGTAATAATGAGTTGGGGCTGTACACGCCCTGGAGTGTCAGGAGCGCCGACCTTAGGCCCTGGGGCTCCCTCCCACACCCAGTGGCAGCACTTAGCTCCGCACTGGTGAGAAGACGTCAAAGACTAGATTAGGTGCCGGACGCGGCTTTTCATTTGCTTTCCGCAGTTGGCTTGTTCCTTCTCATTCGAAGTTTTATTGAAGTTGTTGCCGTCTTTGGCTTGTGGTTCTTCGACTTTTCAATCTCTTGCCTCGATTTCTCTTGTGCAAGGCCTCGCGAGGGGGGCAGCTAAGCGCCCTCGCGAGTGTTCCTATCCTAGTCATTCAAGGAGCTCGTGACTTGGGCCCCTTATAGGAGCACCCCTCCAGTCTGTGCCCCACGGGCACCTTGACACAAACAAAGGGCCTGGGTCGGTCGCCCCCCCACAGCCGGGGCCGGGAACTATCCACGCTCGGGCACGTAGCCGGAAGGTACGGTAACGAAAGCAAAACGATGATTAATAGCAATAACCCAAACACGCCCCCGCGGGGCTCCACACTATTGTCTTTGTTACGCAGCGAAAAGGAAAAAGAAAGAAGAAATCTAGTGTAGCTCACCTCACACCGACCCGCAGGGAAGGCCCGAGCTGCCTCCGGAGCTTAGGTGGACTCCCTCTCGCGCTTCACCAGGGCGCGACGGCGGGCAGACACATTGCCACCTCCCAAGCAGATACGGCGGTGTGGAGGCTGACCGCGGCCACCGCTAGAAGAGTCGCCGCCTGAAGAAGAACCGGAGAAGCTTGAGGAACCCTGAGCGCCGCCGGCCGCGCGAGCGCTGCCCTCTCCATCATCGCTGGAGCTGGGTTCCCAGCCGCGGTCATCACCCTCGGGGCAACACCCTGCGCGGCGACCATCTTCCCCAAACACCCTCACGTAGAGGGTGGCATCGCCGTCGAACTTGAAGTGTAGGGTGCACCGACGGCTCAGGCTACGCGCGTGGGCAAACGTTTGCCAACCGCGGGCCAGGAACAGGCTCCCGGCCGCGGAGACCTCCAGTGAGACCCATGAGGCCCGGCTGCAGCAGCCGTCGGCCTGAAGCCAGAGGCCGCCCGGGGCACCGGCCGGGAGCTCGCCAAGGAGGAAGCGAGGAAGCGGAAGCCGAGTGCTGGTCGGCCCCGCCGACCACACGACGAACTCCGGCAGCATTTCAGCAGCGCGAAAGCGCGGCCTAGGGGGACACGCAGCCGGAGCGCGCCCCCCGGCTGTAGCAATCCGCCCGTCGCTGTGCTGAAGGTCGCCTCCGCGGCCGCGGGGAGCCACCGTGGTGGCCACAGGATGTTTACGAGGGCGCCCTCGGCCACGCTTGGATGGGGTAGAGGCGGGCTCAACCTGGTGAGCCTTCCCCTTCTCTGCGGCCGAGAACCTCCTTGACGGGGCCATGAAGAAAGGGAGAAGCAAGGAGGGATGAACTGGAGGGGCGCGCGCCGGTTCGTACTTATAACTGGCGATGGCCAACCAACGTCCCCCATGATCGCAGGTAATTATGACCCGCTTTGCATGCAGGGACTTGTCTAATCCGTGCAGTTGCCGAGGCGCCATGGGGAAGTGGAGACGCCCACGTCCAATCAACCGCCACGCGGCGCCCAAGGCCGCAGGCTGTTAGGGCTCGCGGCGCTTCACCCTTGCCCTTCCGCCTCCCTGCACGGCCAAGTCCAGGCGCGCCTTGGGCCCGAGGGCTACTGTCGGCGTTCTGGGAACGGGGGTCCCCAGACTTGCCTGCCTACAGCCTGCGGCGTGGCTCAAAGGGGGGCCCAGCGCGGCCCATCTTCACCAACACAAACCCAAGACCCTCGCGAGGGGCCAAGCCTCGCGGGGCGGACGACGCGGAGCTTCCTCAGGCGCGGCCTCGTCAGGCTGGCTCACGAGGAGGCGGAGAGATCAAGGAGGGGTACCTCACGAGGTGCCCGTGACGCAAGCCATGACGACCGGGGGCGCCAGGCGGGTGCCAGCCCGCGCAGCGTCCTCCCTTCCTCTTTGGTGCAAAGGGGGCAAGCGCAGCCGCGGAGTACCGAGGCATCAGGCAAAGGTTTCCATTTCGGTGCAACGAGACCAAGACCAGGAGGACTACGAGACAGAGGTCACCGTGGAGCCCAAGACGGCGTCATCACCAGAGCTTTGCGCAGGCGAAGACTACTTTTGTCAGGATAGTTGATACTAGCTGTCCCCCTTCAAATTAGCTCGCCATTGCTGGCTCCCTTCCCGCTCGATATTTGGGAAGAGGACCAGGGCGTCTATAAATAGGACCAGCCACCCATAGAGCAAGGGGACAAGACGGAGAGTAGGCAGAGGCAGGGAAAGAGAGGAAGAGAGAAGATCAGAAAGAGAGAGAGAGAGAGACAAAGGTGACTGAGCTCCTCCCAGTAGTTCATCACCCCAGCCAAGAACAGACCCTCGCGAGGCTGTTCTTCCTTGTATTGTTCATCATCATCAGCCCAAGAGGCAATCCACCACACCACACACTGGAGTAGGGTATTAAACCACAACGGTGGCCCGAACCAGTATAAACCATGTGTCTCTTGCGTTGTTCTTTCCTTAGTTCAGATCCTAGCAAGGCGGAGGGGTGCAGGTAGGTAGGAGGCGAAATCTCCGCGCGCACCCCAGTGTTCGAACCTCAAGGGTCTGCCGGAACCCGAAATCCGACAGGATCTAGGGCAATTTCTATAGTGGCAAAAACTTGTTTGAGTTGGTTAAACGGAAAAAGGGTTTCGAGATGAAACTCCAGGTGCTTGAATCGCATGATTCCGATAAACGAGCGAAAAGTTATCCTGGAACAAAAAACGGACCAGGAATCGCGATCAGAAAATCGCGGATTTAATCCGAGGAAAAGAAAAATGACGAACAGATTAACGAACGAACGTTCGTTAACTGGATCTAATCGAAGAACGCGTTCGTTAAAACGAATGAACGGGCGAACTCTCGCTAAATAAATAAACCGGAAAAACCGATCTATTTCGAAAAATGAAACTAAAAAAACCAAACAAACCCGACGGAAAATCGATCGGTTTTTCGAGAAAAACCGGCGGCGCGAGGTCTACCTCCGGTGACTCTGGCGAACGGCGGCGGCGGCGGCTCCGGCGATCGTCAGCGGCGGCGGTGGGGCAGCAG
>NC_057812.1:426451362-426455619 GCF_018294505.1 Triticum aestivum
GGCGGCTATTTGAAGGCCCGGCCAGGCGGAGTCCTGGCCGTTTACGGCCCAAAGTTGGTTCGGACTTTTTTTTAAATAATTACGCTCAAGAAAAAAACAAAAGGAATACTAAACGAACTCCAAAAATCTCGAAATAAATTTTCCCTGGCTTCTAAAATCAAGCCGCACATGATGAACATTTATTTGGGGTCTAAATGTAATTTTGAAAAACGCGTATTTTTCCTAAATTCAAATAAAATAGCAAATAAAACCAAAATAAAATCTTATTTGATTTTTTATTAAATCCTCAATATTTCTTTATTTTGGGAAAGTCATTTTATTCTCTCTCTCATATTTTGATAATAGAAATAATTGAAGATAAAATAAATAAAATCAAATGATCCTATTTTCAAAATTTGAGAAAACTCAAATATGAAAACATCGAAATCCCCAACTCTCTTCGAGGGTCCTTGAGTTGCGTAGAATTTTCTAGGATCAACCAAAATGCAATAAAATATGATATGGAATGGTGATCTAGTGTATAATATTCCAAATTAAAATTTTGGGATGTTACATTTTCAGTGGCTACAGAGCCTTGCGGAGGCGAAACTTCTGATCTAGGGTTACCCCGAGGGTTTTTGGAACATTTGGGAATTTATAAGGTGAAGAGGCGGTGCGGGAGGCCACCGAGGTGGGCACAACCCACCTGGGGGTGCCTGGGCCCCCCTGGCATGCGCTGGTGGGTTCTGCCCCCCCTCGGGGCACCCCCAGGTGCTGCTATGGCCCATTGGATGTCTTCTGGTCCATAAAAAATCCAAAAAAAGTTTTGCGGTGTTTGGACTCCGTTTGATATTGAGTTCCTGCGATGTAAAAAACAAGCAAAAAAACAACTGGCACTGGGCACTAGGTCAATAGGTTAGTCCCAAAAAATGATATAAAGTTGCTATAAAATGATTGTAAAGCATCCAAGAATGATAATATACCAACATGAATACTTCATAAATTATAGATACGTTGGAGACGTATTAGTAGCATGCTTGCATTGCAACATACCTGCACGTCGCAGCAAGTCCAAGGAATACTTATGCTGAGTGAGAATCAGGCCAGTGGTTGACCGTGAGACCTCCAGACTAAGGAAGTAATGGAGAGCGCCCAGATCCTTGACAGCAAAGTGACCACTCAGAGCAGACAACAGACGATCAGTGGCAGGCACTGAGGAGCTGATAAGAATAACGTCATGAACATAACCAGCAGATACATAGTAACCTCGAGATGGTGGAACAGGAACAGAGACATATCAGCTGTGGATGAAGAAAATCCATGACGTCGAAGAACCGAGCCAAGTCGTGCATGCCATGCACGAGGAGCCTGCTTAAGTCCATAAAGCACCTTAACAAGACGACACAAATGGTGTGGATGAGCAGGATCAACAAAACCTGAAGGTTTCTGCATGTAAACCTCTTCCGCCAAGACCCCATGAAGAAAAGCATTCTGAACATCAAGCTCATGCAGAGACTACCCTTTGGTAACAACCAAGGATAGAAATAGATGAATAGTGGTAGGTTTGACAATTGGATTGAAGGTATCCTCATAATCAAGACCATACCTTTGCTTGAAACCTTTGGCCACCAACCGTGCCTTGTATCGCTCAATAGAACTGTCATCATGCTTCTTGACCTTAAACATCCACTTGGAGTCAATAATGTTGACACCAGACACAGGAGGAACTGATGACCCACAAGTATAGGGGATCATTGTATCTCTTTATGATAAGTAAGAGTGTCAAACCCAACGAGGAGCAGAAGGAAATGACAAGTAGTTTTCAGTAAGGTAATGTCTACAAGTGCTTAAATTGTAAGTAGGAAGTAGTTTGATAGCAAGATAATTTGTAACGAGCAAGTAACGACAATAGTAACAGGTATGCAGCAAGGTAGCCCAATCCTTTTGAGGCAAAGGACAGGCCAAAACGGTCTCTTATAATAAGCAAAGCGTTCTTGAGGGTACACGGGAGTTTCATCTAGTTACTTTCATCATGTTTGCTTGATTTGTGTTCGCTACTTTGATAATTTGATATGTGGGTGGACCGGTGCTTAGGTGCTATTCTTACTTGAACAAACCTCCTACTTATGCTTAACCCTCCCGCAAGCATCGACAACTACGAGAAAAGTATTAAGAATAAAATCTAACCATAGCATTAAACACTAGGATCCAATCGGTCCCTCACAGAATAGTGCATAAACTGAGGTTTAAGTTTCTATGTAGCGACCAGACCTCAAACGGTCCAATCTCTGTGCTCAGGTGTCATCCCTGGATCAGTAATGCTGACACCACATAGTACTTGAAGGATTTATAAGAGAGTAGCAATCACACACATATTACATCGAGTGTCTCAAAAGAGAACTTATTACAATAAATATGGCTTAAGGCCATCTAATAACGATAACAGCGGAAGGCTTGGAAGATAAGTGAGTCCATCAACTCCAATGGCATCACTGAGTATAGAACCACGACCTAAAAGGCACCTTACTCGTCGTCTGAAAAGTCTGCAACATGAACGTTGCAGCCCGAAAATGGGTCAGCACATGGAATATGCTGGCAATGTAACACATAGAGAGCAATGAAAGAGTAATGCTATACTACATGCATATTTGGCTGGTGGAAAGCTCTATGGTTACAGTTTTTCGTAAAGCCATTTTTCCCTACTACAAAGGAATAGATTTTATTTAACTATCATGGTAGTTGTTAAACATTGAGAATGGTTGACAGCATTCTCAATCCCAATTAAGCATCATCATTAAAACCCAACAAAATTATTTAAAGTCACATGATGAGATTCACATGATAATCCAAGAACTAGATACTCAATATGTCCATAACCGGGGACACGACTAATCATGATTAGTTTATACACTCTGCAGAGGTTTGCGCACTTTTCCCCACAAGACTCGATCTCCTCCATTGGTATTCTCGCACTACATGGTGTTTGAGAAAGGGATGACCGAGACATAGTCTTTCAGAAGCGCTAGCACCTTACGAACGGGTAGACCGTACCAACCTACATCCCCTACATCTACTAGTCTACCACTGTAAGAGTTCGCACGACTTAGTCAACTATGCTAGAGCCCATATAGCTTTTGGCTGCACACAGAAGTTTCTAGTATGAATAATCTCATGATCCCTTTGAGGCTGGGTGGCGGTCCAAAAGAAAAACAGGAAATCGCTGGAATACCCAGGTGCCTCAATCCACCCAGATGTGTGTTTAAGTTGCCACCTTAAGTAAACCATTAAATTATCAAACTCACATCTGTCATGGATTTCTCTCACCCAATCCACGTCTACTAGCATAGCATGGCTTAAAGCAAACGTAGAAGAAACTCCCAAGGGTTTGATAATAAAACAGGTGATAGGTACTACCTCAACTACTTCCCAAACCCACAATTTAATTAGATCCTAATCATGCAATGTGTGAGGGTTGATCTAATGCAATAAAAACTGGGTAATAGGAAGTATGATCAAAGTGTTACTTGCCCTGCTGATGATCCGTGAAACCTAGCGATTCGAAGTAACAAGCGGCGCACTCCGGATACTCTATTGCAAACAAACAAGCATACAAATAAGTACCCATCTAATGCACAGGTAAAACTCGAATAAGAGATCTAACCAAAAAGTTCAACGTAAGAACTCCGGTTGGCAAAAAGAAACAAATCGAACGAAGCAACGAAAGACAAACGGCAAAAGAAACAAGCTCCATTTACTAATCTAAATCTAGGTCAAATTTTACTGAGGCAAAAACTTGTTTGAGTTGGTTAAACAGAAAGAGGGTTTCGAGACGAAACTCCAGGCGCTTGAATCGCCTGATTCCGATAAACGAGCGAAAAATTAAACTAAAATGAACATCGGATAAGGAATCGCGATCAGAAAATCGCGGATTTAATCCAAGAAAAAGAAAAACAATGAACATGTTAACGAATGAACGTTCGTTAACTGGAACTAAACGAAGAACGCATTCTTTAAGACAAACGGACGAGTGAACGCTCGCTAAATAAATAAACCGGAGAAAAACCGATCTATTTAAAAAAACAAAAACTAGGGTCTTCTAAAAAACCGAAGCGGTTTTTCTCAAAAAACCGGGCGGCGGCGGCTACCTCGGCTCGTGCTCCGGCGAAGCTCCGGCGGGGATTCGGGTGGCGGCGGGTGGTGTGGGGCGGCGGCTCCTGGCGGCGGCGGCAGGGGGCATGGGCGGCAGCTTGCGGCGGCGCGGGCGGCGTGGGGAGGCAG
>NC_057812.1:426455961-426464050 GCF_018294505.1 Triticum aestivum
AGGGGGGGGGGTGGCCACCTTGGGGAAGGGGGCGGCCTCTTGAGGCGAGTCTTTCCCGGACACGGCGGCGGCGGCGATCGGGACTTCGGTCCCGATCCGGCTTGCGGGAGGCGGCGGCGGCTCGGCCGGCTCGGCTGGGCCTTCGGCCCAGTCAGGCGCGCGGTTTTTTTTCTTTTTTTAAACAATATCACTGCAACTAAAAAATTCTAGAGAAATAAATAAAAATCTAAAAATGCCAAAACAAATTTTCACCGTCTAAATAAAATATTTAGAACAGGATGAACATTTTCTTGGCCCTAAATGCAATTTTTGAAAACGTGCAATTTTTCCTAAATTCAAATAAAAAGCAAATAAAACCAAAATAAAATCTTATTTGATTTTTTGTTAAATCCTCAATATTTCTTTATTTTGGGAAAGTCATTTTATTCCCTCTCTCATAATTTTATAATAGAAATAATTGAAGTTAAAATAAATAAAATCAAATGATCCTATTTTCAAAATTTGAGAAAACTCAAATATGAAAATAACGAAATCCCCAACTCTCTCCGAGGGTCCTTGAGTTGCGTGAAATTTCTAGGATCAATCAAAATTCCAATAAATATGATAATCAATGATGATCTATTGTATAACATTCCAAATTGAAAATTTGGGATGTTACAAACCTACCCCCCTTAGGATGAATCTCGCCCTTGAGATTCGGGTTGGCTAGAAAATAGGTGAGGGTGGTCCTTCAACAGATATTCCTCTTGTTCCCAGGTGGCTTCATCCTCCGTGTGGTGGCTCCACTGAACTTTGCAAAACTTGATAACCTTGCTGCGGGTGACTTGGCTGGCATACTCAAGAATCTTGACTGGTTTCTCCTCATAGGTCAAATCATTGTCCAACTGAATCGCTTCCAGCGGCACTGTATCTCTTAGCGGTATATCAGCCATCTCTGCGTGGCACTTCTTCAACTGGGAAACGTGGAACACGTCGTGAACTCCTAACAATCCTTCGGGCAACTCCAACTTATAAGCTACTTCTCCCATATGCTCCAAAACTTTGTATGGGCCTACAAAACGTGGCGCTAACTTTCCCTTAACTCCAAAGCACTTAACTCCTCGAAGTGGAGATACTCGAAGATAAACTCGGTCTCCGACTTCGTAAACTGTCTCCTTGTGTTTAGAATCTTCGTAGCTCTTCTGCCTGGACTGGGCTACCTTGAGCCTATCGCGAATCAATTTTACTTTCTGTTCAAACTCCTTAATCAGATCTGGTCCAAACAACTGACGATCTTCAACTTCATCCCACGACAACGGGGTCTTGCACCTCCTTCCGTACAAGGCTTCGAAAGGGGCCATCTTCAAACTGGATTGATAACGGTTGTTGTAAGAGAACTCTGCGTATGGCAAATTCTCATCCCAACTAGATCCATAATCTAGCGCACAAGCTCTTAGCATATCCTCCAAAATCTTATTGACTCTCTCGGTCTGTCCATCTGTCTGCGGATGGAAAGCTGTACTGAACTCTAGCCTGGTACCCAAAGTTTCATGCAACTAATTCTAGAACTTTGAGGTAAACTGGGTTCCTCTATCTGATACCATGCTCTTTGGAACTCCATGCAGACATACGATTCTGGTCATGTATATCTTTGCGAACTTGGCACTAGTATAGGTAGTCTTCACTGGAATGAAATGAGCTACCTTTGTCAAACGGTCGACTACAACCCAAATCGAGTCATAGCCTGAACGAGTTCTGGGCAATCCTGTAATAAAATCCATGCCTAGCTTATCCCACTTCCATTCGGGTATTGGCAATGGTTGTAGCAATCCTGCTGGCTTCTGATGCTCTGCCTTTACTCTCTGACATACATCACAAACTGCTACATACTCCGCAATATCCTTCTTCATTCTGGTCCACCAGAAAGTATCCTTCAAATCCAAGTACATCTTGGTATTTCCTGGGTGAATCGAATATGGTGAGTCACAGGCTTCTTGCAGAATCAACTTCCTGATCTCCGAATCATTAGGCACATAAACACGGTCTTCAAACCATAAGGTATCGTGCTCATCCTCATGAAAACCTTTAGCTTTCCCTTTGCTTATTTTCTCCTTAATGGAAGCAATCTCCTTGTCAGTCTTCTGGGCTTCTCTGATCTTATCCATCAAAGTAGACTGAACCTCCAATGCTGCTACATAGCCTCTCGGAACTATCTCCAAACATTGCTCACGAAGATTTTCGGCTAACTCCGTTGGTAAATCTCCCGTCATTAAGGTGTTGACATGACTTTTACGGCTCAACACGTCAGATACTACGTTAGCCTTTCTTGGGTGATAATGCAATCTCATACCATAATGCTTGATGAGCTCCAACCATCTCCTTTGCCTGAGATTCAACTCTTTCTATGTGAAAATATACTTCAAACTCTTGTGATACGTGTACACCTCACAATGGTTTCCAATGAGAAAGTGTCTCCAGGTTTTCAATGCATGCACTGCGGCTGCTAACTCCAAATCTTGCGTAGCATAATTCAACTCATGAGGCTTAAGCTGTCGTGAGGCATATGAAACAACTCTTCCTTCCTGCATTAGCACTGCTCCAAGTCCTCGACGTGAAGCGTCACAATACACCTCATAATCCTTGGTCTGATCTGGCAAAATCAACACTGGTGATGTAACCAAGCGTTTCTTCAACTCCTAGAAACTAGCTTCACATTCTTCAGTCCATATGAACTTGGTATCCTTCTTCAACAACTCCGTCATAGGTTTTGCAATCTTCGAGAAATTTTCAATGAACCTCTGGTAGTATCCTGCAAGTCCAAGAAAACTCCGGATCTCTCCAACTGTTGTTGGCGCTTCCCAATTTGTCACAGTGTCAACCTTGGTGGGATCCACTGCTATACCTTCTCCGGATATAACGTGTCTGAGGAATGCAACTTCCTTCAACCAAAACTCACATTTGCTAAACTTGGCATATAACTGATGTTCTCTGAGCTTACCAAGTACCAAACACAAATGCTCCTTATGCTCCTCTTCATCCTTCGAGTAAACTAGGATATCATCAATGAACACTATGACGAACTTATCCAAAAACTTCATAAACACTTTGTTCATCATGTTCATAAAATATGCAGGGGCGTTAGCCAGGCCAAATGACATAACGGTATACTCGTACAACCCATACTTGGTAGTAAAAGTCGTCTTAGGTATATCCTGTTCTCGAATCTTCAACTGATATTATCCTGATCACAGATCGATCTTGGAAAATACCTTAGCTCCTTGCAATCGATCAAACAGATCATTGATCATTGGTAGTGGGTACTTGTTCTTGATGGTTACTTCATTCAATCCTCGATAATAAACAACCATCCTTAACGATCCATCCTTCTTCTCTACTAGAAGTACTGGCGATCCTCAAGGCGAAGAACTTGGGCGGATATATCCTTTATCCAGTAACTCCTTAACCTGCTTCTTAATCTCCACCAAATCCTTTGCGGACATCCTATATGGTCTCTTGTATATTGGCCCTGTGCCTGGCAATAGCTCAATCAAAAACTCAATATCTCGATCCGGTGGCATGCCTGGCAAGTCCTCTGGAAATACATTCGGGAAATCCTTCACTACTGGTACTTCCTCCTGCACAATTCCTATTAAGCAATTTACTTGAGTCCTTTTCGACACATGCCGGGATACATACTTGATCCTTCTCCCTTCTAGGGTGGTAAGCAAAATTGACTTACTGGCACATTCAATGTTCCCTTCATACTTCGATAACCAATCCATGCCTAATATCACATCCAATCCTTGAGATTCCAATACTATTAGGTCTGAGGGGAATACATAGCTACCAATCCTTAATGATAACCGATCACACCATAGACTAGCCATATACTCTGCTCCAGGCGAGGTTACTAACATGGGTGACCTAAGGGCTTGGGTTGGCAGTTATACTTATCCACAAATCCCCTTGATATGTATGAATGCGATGCACCAGTATCAAAAAGAACGAGTGCAGTAAATGACTTAACCAAAAACTTACCTATTACTGCATCGGGCTGGGCTTCAACCTCCTCCACGTTTACGTGGTTCACCCGCCCCTATTGAAAGGGTTCGGCTTCTTCCCAAAGCTTCCATTGCCATTTCCATTCTAGGATTCAGGACATTCATTTGCATAATGTCCGGTCTTCTGGCACTTAAAGCAAGTGACTTGGCTCAGGTCTCTCTTGGTTGGGGTTGATGGGTTTGTACGGTTCTGGTCGTTGCTTACTCCATTCCCATTACCATTCTTGGTGCCATTATGATTGTCCGAGCTACCTCCTCCATGGGTATGCTGAAAATGTCCTCCCGGTCTAGGGGTAAAACGTGGCTTCCACTGAACTCCAGAATTGTACTTCCCTTGTCCATACTTCCTCTTGGGGTTCTCAATTTGCTGCTGCTTCCCTTCAATCATGAGAGCATGGTCTACCAACTCCTGGTAGTTGTTGAAGGTTGCTACCATCAACTGCATGCTCAACTCATCATTCAGTCCTTCCAGAAACTTCTCCTGCTTAGCTGCATCTGTAGCAATGTCATCTGGGGCATAACGTGCTAGCTTACTATAGTCCTCCACATACTCGCCAACCGTCCGTCCTCCTTGGCGCAAGTTGCGAAACTCTCGCTTCTTCATGGCCATAGCTCGTGCTGAAACATGGGCAGTACGGAAAGCCTGCTGGAACTGGTCCCATGTGAGAGTGTCGACAGGGAAAGTGGCTGTGAAATTCTCCCACCATGATGCTGCGGGTCCTTCAAGCTGATGTGCGGCAAACTTCACCTTTTACGCATCTGTGCATCCTGCCGTGGTCAACTCCTTTGCTGTCTTGCGGAGCCAATCATCTGCTACTATTGGCTCGGAGCTACGAGAAAACACCGACGGATTCAGCCTAAGAAAACGGGCTAAGTGATCCACAGGTGGTGGTGGTGGTGGGTTGTTGTTGTTGTTCCCCTGATTCTAATTTTGGACTAGCAACTGCATCAACGTGTTCTGCTGCTGGATCAACTGGGTGAGCTCCGGTGGGAAGGTAAATCCAGGGTCACGTCTCGGAGTCATCTGAGGGTTTAGAAAAGATGAGATTTAAGAATAGAGAGGGGTCTAAAGATAAAACACTACCCATATGCACATGAGGCAAAGGCAAACAATTCACTTCATTCAATCAAACAAGGGCATACAATCGATCTAACTATCGTAAAAGTGCTCGGACTACTATATTTACATGGTGGAATACTACTACGGATGGGGTGGTCTACTAGAAATATTCTTCGGTTGCAGACTCCATTATATCTCCTCCAGCTTCATCAACATTGTCATCATCGCCATCATCTGGATCCAAGTCGGTGTCGTCGATGATGATGTAGTCTTCTGGGCGAATCTCCTTGGGTTCTTCATGTTCTTCTACTGGTGTAGGGCCTCCCATAAATATTCCGATCTTCTTGATCAGATCGTCATTCTTCTCCACTAATACTTTGATTTCCTCTTCATAATCTTCACGTGTAGCCTTGAGTTCTTCCTCCAGTTCCTTGATTCTTGTCCTCGCCTTCTTCAGATCTATCATGTCGACGCACATCTTGTTCTCCTGACGTCGAATGTGCCAGTTTAACCCATGGATAAAAGCTGCAATTGATCTATCCTTCCTGGTGCTGATCATCTCCCAGTGCTCATCTCGGCGCAAATCTGGTAGATAGTATCCTTGAGATCATTGCGGTAAACTTCTCCAATGCGTCCCATGGCGATGTGAGCTGCCATGCTCTTTCCTAGACTCCAGGTTGGTGCATCAAAAGAAAACTCTATGGGCTCAGTGACTGGCATGAACGTCCTTCCTGGAACTTGAACTTGAATCATCCAGCGCTCTTCTTCCGGTGAAGTGGCGTTGTAGGTTCCGGTGAAGCTTGGTACTCCTATGTTTAGATATCTAGTGACTTCCTTCAAGTGATGTCCAAAGGGTGTATCTTCATCCGGCTGGGTGAACTTGTTCCTTGCATCCGCCATCCTAAAAGAGTAGAAAAGATGAGGAGTCAGAATGAGAAGAGAGTAGTGATCTAGGGCTTTAGCTTACTGGTCGTGTCCTACAGTCAGCGTGTGCTCTGATACCATCTTGTAGCGACCAGACCTCAAACGGTCCAATCTCTGTGCTCAGGTGTCATCCCTGGATCAGTAATGCTGACACCACAAAGTACTTGAAGGATTTATAACAGAGTAGCAACCACACACTTATTACATCGAGTGTCTCAAAAGAGAGCTTATTACAATAAATATGGCTTAAGGCCATCTAATAATGATAACAACGGAAGGCTTGGAAGATAAGTGAGTCCATCAACTCCAACGGCATCACTGAGTATAGAACCACGACCTAAAAGGCACCTTACTCGTCGTCTCAAAAGTCTGCAACATGAACGTTGCAGCCCAAAAACGGGCCAGCACATGGAATATGCTGGCAATGTAACACATAGAGAGCAATGAAAGAGTAATGCTATACTACATGCATATTTGGCTGGTGGAAAGCTCTATGGTTACAGTTTTGCGTAAAGCCAATTTTTCCCTACTGCAAAGGAATAAATTTTATTTAACTATCATGGTAGTTGTTAAACATTGAGAATGGTTGACAGCATTCTCAATCCCAATTAAGCATCATAATTAAAACCCAACAAAATTAATTAGAGTAACATGATGAGATTCACATGATAATCCAAGTACTAGATACTCAAGATGTCAATAACCGGGGATACGGCTAACCATGATTAGTTTATACACTCTGCAGAGGTTTGCGCACTTTTCCCCACAAGACTCGATCTCCTCCGTTGGGATTCTCGCACTACATGGTGTTTGAGAAACGGATGACCGAGACATAGTCTTTCAGAAGCGCTAGCACCTTACGAACGGGTAGACCATACCAACCTACATCCCCTACATCTGCTAGTCTACCACTGTAAGAGTTCGCACGACTTAGTGAACTATGCTAGAGCTCATAGTAGCTTGTGGCTGCACACGGAAGTTTCTAGTATGAATAATCTCATGATCCCTTTGAGCCTGGGTGGCGGTCCAAAAGAAAAACAGGCAATCGCTGGAATACCCAGGTGTGTTTAAGTTGCCACCTTAAGTAAACCATTAAATTATTAAACTCACATTTTTCATGGATTTCACTCACCCAATCCACGTCTACTAGCATATCATGGCTTAAAGCAAACATAGAAGAAACTCCCAAGGGTTTGATAACGAAACAGTTGGTAGGTACTACCTCAACTACTTCCCAAACCCACAATTTAATTAGATCCTAATCATGCAATGTGTGAGGGTTGATCTAATGCAATAAAAACTGGGTAATAGGAAGTATGATCAAAGTGTTACTTGCCTTGCTGATGATCAGTGAAACCTAGCGATTCGAAGTAACAAGCGGCGCACTCCGGATACTCTATTGCAAACAAACAAGCATACAATAAGTACTCATCTAATGCATAGGTAAAACTCGAATAAGAGATCTAACCAGAAAGTTCAACTTAAGAACTCCGGTTGGCAAAAAGAAACAAATCGAATGAAGCAACGAAAGACAAACTGCAAAAGAAAAAAGCTCCGTTTACTAATCTGAATCTAGGTAAAATTTTACTGAGGCAAAAACTTGTTTGAGTTGGTTAAACGGAAAGAGGGTTTTGAGACGAAACTCCATGCGCTTGAATCGCCTGATTTCGATAAACGAGCGAAAAATTACTAAAACGAACATCGGATCAGGAATCGAGATCAGAAAATCACGGATTTAATCCGAGAAAAAGAAAAATGACGATCAAGTTAACGAACGAACGTTCGTTAACTGGAACTAAAAGAAGAACACGTTCGTTAAAACGAATGGACGAGCGAACGCTCGCTAAATAAATAAACCGGAGAAAAACCGATCTATTTAAAAAAACGAAAACTAGGGTTTTCTAAAAAAACCGAAGCGGGTTTTCTCTGAAAACCGGGCAGTGGCGGCTACCTCGGCTCGGGCTCCGGCGAAGCTTCGGCGGGGCTCCGGGCGGCGGCGGGTGGTGTGGGGCGGCGGCTCCTGGCGGCGGTGGCGGCAGGTGGCGCAGGCAGCGGCTGCGGCGTG
>NC_057812.1:426464296-426507994 GCF_018294505.1 Triticum aestivum
GGCAGCGGCGATCGGGACTCCGGTCCCGATCCGGCTTGCGGGAGGCGACGGCGGCTGGGCCGGCTCGGCTGGGCCTTCGGCCCAGTCGGGCGCGCGGGTTTTTTTAAAACAATATCGTTGCAACTAAAAAATTCTAGAGAAATAAGTAAAGTTCTAAAAATGCCAAAACAAATTTTCACCGTCTAAAAAAAATATTTAGAACAGGATGAACATTTTCTTGGCCCTAAATGCAATTTTTGAAAACGTGCAATTTTTCCTAAATTCAAATAAAATAGCAAATAAAACCAAAATAAAATCTTATTTGATTTTTTTATTAAATCCTCAATATTTCTTTATTTTGGGAAAGTCATTTTATTCCCTCTCTCATAATTTTATAATAGAAATAATTGAAGATAAAATAAATAAAATAAATGATCCTATTTTCAAAATTTGAGAAAACTCAAATATGAAAATAACGAAATCCCCAACTCTCTCCGAGGGTCCTTGAGTTACGTGAAATTTCTAGGATCAACCAAAATGCCAATAAATATGATATGCAATGATGATGTATTGTATAACATTCCAAATTGAAAATTTGGGATGTTACATTCTGTCACTCTCGCAACCCACCATCTATTTACTACTCCACCATGCATTCCCTTAGGCCCAAATATGGTGAAGTGTCATGTAGTCGACGTTCACATGACACCACTAAGGGAATCACAACATACATACTATCAAAATATCGAACACATATCAAATTCACATGATTACTTGCAACATGATTTCTCCCATGACCTCAGAACAAAAGTAACTACTCACAAATAATAAGCATGCTAAAGATCATAGGGGTATTAAATAGCATATTGGATCTGAACATATAATCTTCCACCAAATAAACCATATAGTAATCAACTACAAGATGTAATCAACACTACTAGTCACCCCCTAGCAGCAATCTATAGTTCAGGTAACAAGATTGCATACAAGAGATGAACTAGGGTTTGAGATGAGATGGTGCTGGTGAAGATGTTGATGGAGATTGACCTCCCCAAGATGGAAGAGTTGTTGGTGATGATGATGACGATGATTTCCCCCTCCGGGAGGGAAGTTCCCCCAGCAGAATCGCTCCGCCGAAGGGCAAAAGTGCTCCTGCCCAAGTTCCGCCTCGAGGCGGCAACACTTTGTCCCGAAAGTCCTCTCCTGGTTTTTTCTAGGTCAAAACCACTTATATACCAGAAGATGGGCACCAGAGGTGGGCCGAGGAGGCCACAACCCACCAGGGCACGCCTGAGGGAAATGGCGCGCCCAGGTGGGTTGTGCTCACCTGGTGGCCCCCCTCTGGTGTTTATTGGCTCCAATATTGCTCAAATAATTCATAAAAAATCTCTGTAAAGTTTCAGCTCATTTGGAGTTGTGCAGAATAGGTGGCATGACATAGCTTTTCCAACTCCAGATTTCCAGCTGCCAGAGTTCTCCCTCTTGGTGTCTTCCTTGTAAATTATGAGAGAAAAGGCATTAGAATTACTCCAAAAAGCATTACTATGGATAAAAACATTATAAATAACAGTAAGAAAACATGATGCAAAATGGACATATCAGGAACCAAGTGCCAAGTATCGTTCCTATGTAGGGCATGAAACTCCTGCTCCATGGCACTGCGCTAATGAGGAATCTGAAGAGCCACTTGAAAATGCCGAGGCTCGGCAGTGGGGTCAGCATCTGCCTGTGCCACACACGCCGCAATCCACGCGACCATGCCATTAATGCGCTCCTTCGACCGAACAATACCACTCTGACTACGCGTACGAGGACGCAGAACATCGGTAGGTGGCAGAGATGGCGTCAGAGACGAAGTCGATGAAGATGGCAATGATGATGCAGACCGCTCCCTAGGATCAGAAGCCACATGCACCGGTGACATGTATGGCAGCACGACAGATCCGACCGGGCCAGGCAAACGACCTGGCGAGGATGGGGCGGAGGCCGGCTCGGCCAATGCGGGCATCGGGCCAGGCCCACGCAGGGCCGAAGGGGACAGGGCTCGGCCAACTCGACCGATGTGGGCGTCGGGTCAGGCCCACGTTGGGCCGAAGAGGAAGGGGCCGACTCGGCCAGCTCCATCGGCGAGCCAGGTGACGGGGAGGCATCACGAGCGGGTGCATGGGGCATGCAACCCTGATCGATGTCCCGTGCATACCCATCATCAGACGCTCGAGGGAACACGTCGGCTGCTCATTGAGAAGCTCGAGGCGTGCTCCTCGCCCAATACCTGCACCATGGTTAGGTAGCAACAGGGGGGTATATGCAGCATCTACAAATTGACCAGGCAAAGGTAAAGCAGATTTTGAGGTGAAGTGGGAGTGAGTGACAGGAAGTGTGGAAAAAGGAACAATATTCTCATCAAACACCACATCACGAGAAGTGTAGATGTGGTTAGAGGGAACATGAAGAAACTTGTACCCTTTATGAAGAAAACTATAACCAAGAAACATGCACTGTTTAGACCGAAACTCCAACTTGCATTGGTTATATGGACGAAGATGTGGCCAACCACTACAAAAAAAATACACTTTCGTGATGATAAGTGTTTGTCACAGTAGGTCACGTTTTCTGTCATGCATGTACATCCATGATGATTTTATGACAAGAATCCAGATAGTCATACTCGTGCTATCATAGAAGTGTTCCATGACAATACCAAAATTATCATCACCGGAGTGTTCACTTCCATGATGATAAATGTTGTGTCATGGAAGTGCTTTCGTCAAGGGTAACCGACACGTGGCATCCACCGTAACGGGTCGTCGTTAAGCTATCGGGTCCGGTTTTGGATCCGATAACCTGCTAACAGCCACGACCAATGGCAATTTTCCACGTGTAAAATTCTCATTGGCCGACGGAACCACGTGTTAGCTCCGCGCATCCAATGGGCGAGATGCGCCTATGATAGGTTGACACGTGGACCAACCCAAAAGTGGCCCATAAAGATTAAATGGGTTGGCCCGACTAAAGGCCCACAAGATTTTGCAGACCATAATGGGTCGACACAGCTAAAGGCCCACAAGATTTTGCAGACCATAATGGCCCGGCCCAGCTAAAGGCCCACAAGATTTTGAAGACACTAGTCGGCCGATCGGTTAACAGGCTGCCATGTTTTGGTCCAAATGTCGGCCCATATTTGATTTTGTCCATTAACAGCCTGCCATGTTCTAGGCCTAATAAGGGCCCGTAGGAGATCCCTCCCGTTAATAGCCTATCATGTTCTGGGCCATATTATGGCCCATATCAGATCTGACCCATTAAGAGCCTTCATTCTTTGGGCTAATTATGACACATATCATATTCAACCCCTCAATTGGACGCTGTGCTTTTGGGCCCACTTGAGGCCCAATTGGGATTTCTATTTGCTAAAAGCCCAGTTAATAGTACGGCCTGATATTAGTTTTGGCATGTTAAAGGCCCGTTTAACATTTCAGCCCTATATTTATTGGCCAGTTAAAAGCCCGTCATATAGTTGGGCCTAACTATGGCCCGCTTTGCATCCGGCCTGCTCACAGTCGATAATATGATTGGGCCAAACAAGGACAGAGACAATTTTGGCCTGTTAACGGCCCATGATGTGATTGGCACAATCATGGGCCGGGGTCTATTTTGTCTTGTTGTCGGCCCGTGAGCTGTTCGACACATTTCAGGCCCAACCTACTTTTCAGCCTACTAAGAGCCCATTGAATTTTCTTGCCAAAATAGGGCCGGCGGTTTACTCGGCCTATTAAAGGCCCGAAACTACTAGTGGGCCAGTTTCATTTAGGCCTGTTAAGGGACCAAGATGACTGGGCCCATGATGCGGCCCATACATAGTGATTTGCATGACGGCCGATTATGTACCGTAATTTTACGGTTTGGACGGTTTAGTTTTCATGGAGCGAAGACAAGATATATATACAGTAAAATAACCATAACATAGTGAATAAGAAAAAACCTAGACTATACAATAAACAAATTACGGCATATTACATCCACTGGGCATCAAAGTTTGCCACTATGATAATAAAGCACAAGTAGACAGTAGATTACATACACTGGGCATCGAAGATCGCTAGCAATGCAAATAAACACACCGACAAAATAATATACAAAACCGACAACACTTCAATAGAGTTCAAGAAAGGTTAGCACTACTCGGGAGCTGCAGCGCAAGCAGCTGAGCAAGCTGATGAGACTGCGCTTGTTTGATGCTTATATCCTCCTCACTCTGAAAGAGAAACAAGCAGACATATGACAGGTTTTGCACATATAAGTCTCAGTGCTAACAATTCATCACATTTCTTATTGGCGAATAAAGTGACACAGTTAAAATAGCATTAACATAATATGGTCTTGTTCAGGTTAAGACATGGCAGGAAATGACATTGTGAAGGAGCTGGCAGCTTCACGAAACCACTGGATTACACATCAAGAACTCATAAGTATCAATGGTTATTGTGTTGTGAATTTATCCCATTTCATATTGGCAAATAAAGAGACAGTTTAAATAATAGTAGAATGATATGACATTGTTCATAGTTAAGACATTGCAGAATATGTCATTGTGCTATAGTGGGTAGTTTCACCACACCACTGGATTACTGATCAAGAACAGAAGCATAGATGCAGAAGATCACTTGCTCTATATAGCTTAAATTACATGGTATGAAGAAGGAACTTGGTTGTACAACTGAAAACTTAAATTGAGAAGGACAAACTTTTGTTTATGAAATTCATAATAAACTTTAAACATGCAATTTGATGCAAACACCAAAAATAAACAGCTGTTGCAGTCATGCGTAACCAAATATACACAACAAAGTTTAAAGGCTTGAGAAGGACAAACTTACATTAGTGGTGAAGACCGGCTCTATAAATCCATTGTCCATACTAATGGGGGGGGGGTAATTCAAGAAGGTTACCACAGAATCTTCATCATAAGCCTTGCCTTTATTCTACATTTTGTTAACAGTAAATATAGATGTTATAATATAAGAAATAATGGAGAATATTTAAGATAAGATGAAGAGTGATGCTACATAACCAAGTAGCTATAAATGTAAGTACATCGATACAGGCAAAAGGTACAACCAAGAGCAATGCAAAGCTAAACTTCTCAACACCATTGGTGTTATCCAACCTTATGGTGAGAGTAAATATAGATCTGATGTGTAGAAAATGGAGGGCAAAGGAACATAAGCCGCAGAGTGATGGTAAATGAACAACTAGCTGTCAACATAAGTACACTAATAAAGGACACCAAGTACTTACAAGAACAATGCGAAGCTAAAATTTTTCATTGGCATTGGGTCTATTCTAAATTAATGTAACTGTTAATAAAGATCTGATAATTTGGAGCGAACAATTGATAAGTAAGCTATCATGCATACTGCTGTCACATAATGAACCAGGTATGAATCCAAGTACAGTGATACATGACAACAGGTACTAACAAGAGCAAAGCAGTGGGCAACATATTTGCGATATCCTGTCGTCCTTTGCAAACCAGAATTCTTCTTCGAGCGGATTTCCTGCAAAAGAGATCTGTAAGGCACACGCAAAAAATTAGAAGTTCAAGTTTTCATGTGATATCATAGTTTGTACCTCATCCTAGGAACGAGACCAGTGCATACCAAGGTTTTTCCATTCAATGTCTTCTAAATTTAGCATGGAGACATCACCGGAAATTCATTTATAGACTTGCCATCAAAGTGTGATTTCCTCAGGTGACACTCATACTGCTGCAATGCTTCCTTGAAAAGCGCAAGAAAGCTTTGCTTGTCATGACTATCCAGATTGACCCTTGCCTACTTACAACAATGTAATGTAAATCATTAATGTGTTCAATCAACAGAAAACAAGAAAATAATCACCATGAATAATAGCACTTACACGTAAGTGGGACAGGAAGATGTGAAGATGGTGTTTGTCTTCACTATAATCTTCCCATGATGGGAATATATGCACGCTGTCCCTAACAACATTGGAAGCATTGTATTTTAAACTGGGAATAACTAGAATGGGGTTCCAATCTGTAGGAATTGGACGTCTCTGTAGTTGGGATAGGTCTTCGGCCGGTGGACTTGCTGTACTTTTTGCTGGAGTGGGATTTTTCTGTGGTACGGCTGGTGCTATGGCAACTGAAATCGGCATACCTTTTGCTGGAGTGTAGGTCCTGTGTGGTGGGGCTAGTTGTGTGGCCAGTGAAGTATGGGTACAGTCTGCTGGAGTCGGTCCTATGTTTTGTGTCACTGGTTGTAGAGCCAATATAGGTGGGGTGCTATCTGATTTCTCTGGCACCACCACATTTTTCGAGGACTTCGCTGGTGCTCCTTCAGGTTCGACAATCACCCTCTTCCTTTTTGATGTCTGATGCACAAGAACAACATTTGAGTGGAAAAACATGGTATGATGACAGATGGAATATGTATTGATAATGGATGGGCATGGCATATTGACATATATGATGAGTAAATAAGCAGATGGCGGTGCAAAAAATTAGAAGAAATGTAAGACACCTTATGCAAGATACGCGCAATCAATAAAATCTTACGAAATTAGAACAGGCACCTTGATGGGTGAATAGGACAGGCCATCTGCCTACGACTCCTCAAGGTCAGAATAGTCATTAGGATCATATTCTGAACAAGAATCTGCAGGTGGGGAGCGTATGAGTTTCATTGCATCCAGAATGGAACTCAATGCCTTGGTGCCAATTTTGCTAGTCATGCAGTGTTCCACAATATTCTTCTGATGCGCGCATTCTGATATTCATTGTGATTATGTACAATATCTGAGAAGCATGAGAACATAAGTACTACTGAGATTATCTTTGTAATGCAGAGGATATTCTAATATAGGGGCTCCCTGTAAACCCTTGTGTGCTATCACTGGATTTTGATGAGAGAGCCCATGTGTGCCGTAATATGGTGCATGCATTAATATAATATGGCACAAGTACACACAAAAATAGGCTCCAGAAGTAAGGATAGTTGGCAGATGATAGGTTCATACTATACTGTATAGAGAGTTTATTGCCAAACCATGATAACAAGAGCACACAACAACTAGGCAGATCATAGTGTACATAAAAGGGGTACACCATAACCAGCATATATAAATCAGGAAAGTGGAACTAGCTGGAAAATATGGTGTTGTATTGTCGCTACTAATTGAAAGCCTATCGATCACGTACAAGCCAGCTCTATCAGCTGTTGACTGCAGATGTCCCTGCTCCCCTTTGATACGTCTCCGTCGTATCTATAATTTTTGATTGTTCCATGCCAATATTATACAAGTTTTACATGTTTTTGGCAACTTTTTATATGATTTATTGGACTAACCTATTGATCCAGTGCCCAGTGCCAGTTCCTGTTTTTTTGCATGTTTTTTGTAGCGCAGAATATCCATATCAAACGAAGTCCAAATGCAATAAAATTTTACGAAGAATTATTTCGGAATATATGTGATTTTTGGGAGTTGGAATCGCCATAAACGGATGCCCACACAGGGCACAAGACACCAGGATCCGACTCCTGAGCCAAGCGCGTGGTGGTGGGTTGTGCCCACCTCGTACGTCGGTTGGAGCTCTACTTCGGGTGCAAGGAAGCTTATACCCGGAAAAAAATCGTGTTATGCAATCAGAGTTACGGATCTCTGGGAATATAAGAAACGATTTTCGGCCAAAACTGGGGAACGCAAAACAGAGGAGAACAGAGAGGGAGATCCAATCTCGGAGGGGCTCCCGCCCCTCCGCGGCCATGGAGGCCATGGACCAGAGGGGGAACTCTCCTCCCATCTAGGGGGGAGGCCAAGGAAGAAGAAGAAGGAGGGGGCTCTCTCCCCCTATCTCCCGGTGGCGCCGGAGTGCCGCCGGGGCAACGATCAGGATGACGATCTACATCAACAGTCTTGCTACCGTTAACACCAACTTTCTCCCCCTCTATGCAGCAGTGTAACACCTCTTCTCCCAGCTGTAATCTCTACTTAAACATGGTGCTCAACTCCATATATTATTTCCCAATGATCTATGGTTATCCTATGATGTTTGAGTAGATCTGTTTTGTCATGTGGGTTAATCATGATCTTGGTTGGTATGATTGTATATTTTATTTATGGTGCTGTCCTACCGTGCCCTCCACTCTCGCGCAAACATGAGGGCCCCCCGTTGTATGGTGTTGCAATATGTTCATGGTTCACTTATGGTTGGTTGCGAGAGTGATAGAAACTTAAACCCGAGTAGGTGGGGTATGACGTATGGGAATAAAGAGGACTTGATACTTAATGCTATGGTTGGGTTTCACGACTTTAATGATCTTTAGTAGTCACGGATGCTTTCTAGAGTTCCAATCATAAGTGCATATGATCCAAGTAGAGAAAGTATGTTAGCTCATATCTCTCCCTCATATAAAGTTGCAAGAATGATTACTGGTACTTGTTATCAATTGCCTAGGGACAAATAACTTTCTTGGTGACACAAACCCTTTTACTAAACACCTAACTTTTATTATCTTGCAAAGTACTTCTAGTTTTATTCTTGCAAAGTAGTTCTAGCATCACACCTACAAACTATTTTCATACTTGTTTCCGGTAAAGCAAACGTCAAGTGTGCGTAGAGTTGTAGTGGTGGTTGATAGAACTTGAGGGAATATTTGTTCTACTTTTAGCTCCTCGTTGGGTTCGACACTCTTATTTATGGAAGAAGGCTACAAACGATCCCCTATACTTTTGGGTTATCAAGACCTTTTTCTGGAGCCGTTTTCGGGGAACCTCCTAAAACCCTCGATGCTCGTTATGTAAAAGATATTATGCACTACTTTGATGATCCTGAGAAGACCCCATTTAACTATATAATGGGAGTAACATTGGATCAACGTGAATACTTTAGGGATTATCGCTTGACTCGTAAAGTGAAGTTGTTATGGGATCAAATTCATATGTTGCATCGGTATGCTTGGAGTTTATGCCAGAGATATGATTATACTTGTTGCTCTAGGATGAATGCTCCACATCTTCCCTTTTCATGTGAATTTAATGATAATGAAACCTTGACATCTTATGCTAATGGTATATATGATTACTATGATGTGGAACGAATAAAATAATTTGTTGCTTTTATGGGTGCATATGAAATTGAATCTTTGTTTGAAAAGTTTGAAGATTTTGATGATTCAGTTTATAGACCTGAAAATATTGCTATCCTTAAATATTTCTATGATAATTATAAATACAATTATGATATTGATGTATTTATTGAGAATAACTCCGTTGTCCAAGAAAAGACTAATATTTTGTAGGAGCCTATGGAAGAAGAAATTGATGAAACTACGAGCTCATTGGATGAAAAAGATGATGAGGAGAGTGAAGAACAAATGGAGGAAGAACGGATTAGCTACCCATGCCCACCTTCTAATGAGAGTAACCCTCCAACTCATACATTATTTAATGTCTCTTCATGCTTACCAAAGGATGAATGCTGTGATAATTGCTATGATCCTGTTGATTCATTTGAAATATCCCTTTTTGATGAACTTGATGCTCGCTATGCTTGTGGCCAAGATGCCAATATGAATTATGCTTATGGAGATGAACTTGCTATAGTTCCTTATGTTAAGAATGACATTGTTGCTATTGCACCCACACATGGTAGTCCTATTATCTTTTTGAATTCGGAGAAGTTTGCTCTTGTTAAGGATTATATTGATGGGTTGCCTTTTACCGTTGCACATGATGATTTTGATGAATATAATATGCATGTGCTTGCTGCTCCTACTTGAAATTATTATGAGAGAGGAACTACATATCCGCCTCTTTATGTTTCCAACACGATAGAATTGCAAGAAATTGCTTATACTATACATTGGCCTTTACTTGATGTGCATGAATTGTTCTTGTATGACATGCCTATTCATAGGAAGAGAGTTAGAATTCGTCATTGCTTGATATATGTTGCTTTGTTCTCACTACTAAATGCCAAATCATTGTTAATTAAAATTGGCTTTGATATACCTTGGGATCTGGGTGGATCCATTACTTGAGCACCTTATGCCTAGCTTAATGGCTTTAAAGAAAGCAATGCCAGGGAGATAACCCGGAAGTTTTAGAGAGTCATTTATTTCTGTTGAGTGCTTTCATAAAGTTTTAAAACAAAAAATATAAAGGGGAACTTAATTTTTTTTCACAAAAGAGAAGCGATTGGAAGTTATGCATTGGAGAAGTGAAGGTCGACCTCGAACACTTGTGTTCATGCTCATGGAAACAATGTAGAATTTTTCATGAAGATTCTCACAAAAATAATTATCCCCTTGTACAATTCCATTGTATTATAAAAATAATGTGCCAAGATTTGCCTTTAGGATGTTTAGATTGCTTGTTGGTTTGTGCGGTGCAAAACAGAAACTTTGGATGTAGTGCTCGATTTTACATTTTTTTAGTGGAACGTCAAATGGTTCTGAAACTTTTTGCACTGTCTTTCTATACAAATTTTTTATCTTGTCCTATTTTTCAAAAAAAATTGAGTTACAAAAGTATGGTGGATGTTTGAATATTTACAGACTGTCCCGTTTTCACAGATTGTTGTTATAGCTTCGTTATTTGTGTATGTTTGAAGTCTTGTTGAAGCCTCCTTGACTTGGGGCCATAGAATTGTGATAGCATATTGTGGGTAATGTTTGTTTATAATTACACAATAATTTTACAGTAGTACATGATGGGATTCCATTGCCATATTCACTAACCCCGCCACTAAAAGTTCGGTTATGTTTTGTGTGGATGAAGTGTTCGAAGAACGAGGAGGTCTCGATGTGAGGAGAAGGAGGAGAGGCAAGAGCTCAAGCTTGGGGATGCCCAAGGCACCCCAAGTAAATATTCAAGGAGACTTAGCATCCAAGTTTGGGGATGCCCCGGAAGGCATCCCATCTTTCTTCAACAAGTATCGGTATGTTTTCAGTTTCATTTCGTTCATGCGATATGTGCAAATCTTGAAGCGTCTTTTGCATTTAGTTTTCACTTTTCTTTTATGCACCATGCTGGTATGAGATAGTACATGGTTGATTTATAGAATGCTCATTGCACTTCACTTATATCTTTTGAGTGTGGCTTTATAGAATGCTTCATGTGCTTCACTTATATCATTTGAAGTTTGGATTGCCTGTTTCTCTTCACATGGAAAACCGTTGTTTATAGAATGCTCTTTTGCTTCACTTATATTTATTAGAGCATGGTCTTTTTTAGAAATAATTAAACTCTCATGCTTCACTTATATCTATTTAGAGAGTCAATAGGAATTGGTCAATTGCATGGTTAGTCATAAAATTCTACATAAAACTTATGGATCACTGAATATGATATGTTTGATTCCTTGAAATAGTTTTGCGATATAGAGATGGTAATATGTGGGAGGTACTAATAAATGGTTGTGGTTAGTAAGAATATTGGTGTTAAGGTTTGTGATTCCCGAAGCATGCACGTACAGTCTCTCGCTATGCTATGAAGTTGGAGCATGATTATTATTGATTGTCTTCCTTATGAGTGGCGGTCGGGGACGAGCGATGGTCTTTTCCTACCAATCTATCCCCCTAGGGGCATGCATAGTAGTACTTTTCTTCAAGGGCTAATAAATTTTTGCAATAAGTATATGAGTTCTTTATGACTAATGTGAGTCCATGGATTATACGCACTCTTACCTTTTCGCAATTTGCTAGCCACTACGGTACCGTGCATTGCCCTTTCTCACATCGAGCGTCGGTGCAAACCTCGACGGTGCATCCAAACCCCGTGATATGATACACAATATCACACATAAGCCTTACTATATCTTCCTTAATACAGCCACCATACCTACCTATTATGGATTTTCCATGGCCATTCTGAGATATATTGCCATGCAACTTCCACCGCTTTCGTTTGATGATGAGCATTCATTGTCATATTGCTTTGCATGATCATATAGCTGACATAGTAGTTGTGGCCCAACCACCGTTCATCATTTTTCATACATGTTATGCTAGATCATTGCACATCCTGGTACATGCCAGAGGCATTCATATAGAGTCATACTTTGTCATAGGTATCGAGTTGTAATTTTTATTTCTTTTGAGTTATAAGTAAATAGAAGTGTGATGATCATCGTTATTAATTTTTAGAGCAGTACCCCAGTGAGGCAAGGATGGTGCCAGAGCAGTACCACAAGTCAGGATGAGACTCCGGACAATGAGAGAAAAAGAAAAAGAAAAAAGGAAAAAAAGAAAGAAAAAAGAAAAGAAAGAAAAGAAAGAAAAGAAAGAAAAATAAATAAATAAATAAAATAAATAAATAAATCTTTCCCTAATAATAAAGCACGGGTTGAGTCTGTCGGGTTCACCGTCGCGTCCTTTTTGTGAAAAAGCCCCTATGCTTTTTCAAAATTAACCCGCAGTCATGTCCATAGGTGAAATAACGGTTTGTCATTGAAAAAAGGTCTCCCGTAAGCCTACACCAGAACATCTGCTGCATCGCCCCATGGCTTCGCCTCGCTCGGCACTGGCGGCAGGCTAGCCCGCCGACCGACTCGCATAGCCGCGCACTAAAGGCGACCGGTAGCGGGTCGATCTTCCACTCCCCCCCTCCGCGCCACCATCTACCACCACCGCCATCGCCGCTCCCTCCCTTCCCATAGCCTGATAGATGCCCCTCCCTCTCATCTCTGAGCACAACATGCTACGTCAGTGGCAAAGGCAACTCCTTCTGGCTGGATTGAGGTGCGGAGACCCATGCTCCCCTCATCTGGTTGGATCCCCTCCTCAGGCGGGATCTCCTCTCCGAGCAGGATGGTGAGCACGATATCCCCTCCTCAAGCCTCCAACCATGAGGCAAGCACTAGCAAGAAATTTTGTTTGTCGGGGAATGAACAAATTGAATGCAAGATTGAATTGTTACTGGGACAGAGAGTCGAGCACCCCCTTCAGTTTGAGATTGAAGTTGCCGAACTGCAGTTGTTGAACCTGTGTCCTTGTGTTGTTTTTGGTATCTCCTCTTTTTCTGTGGTGTACTGAATTGCATCCAATTGTTTCTGAAGTGATGCCCAACTCGAAGACTTGCTTCTCTCCACTGCACGCGTTTTGTTTTGTGTAAATGTCAACATGGATATGTAGGTACATGCCTATGCAATCTCTCTTTTCCTCTGTACTATTTCTCTTTGATTCATTACCATATGATTCGTTGTGGTGAAAATTTGTGCTTAAATATCATTGAAAATTTTGTAGTTCTAGCTGTGGTCCGGGTAGATTATTCTCTCATTCTGCATCATCTCAGGTCTGCACAAAGGCGCACAATGGTAGCCAATACAGGCATGTAGTGGCGAACACCTAATCACGGTGCATCAGCCAGATTTGACTCACATAGCTCGCCCGGTGGTGTCAAGTGCCGGAAATATTGGAAGCGGCGTTAGCTACAAAGTCAATGATTTCACAGTTGGATGATATGAATCGAAGTCTAAAATCTATTGGCTTCAACCTGCTTGTGGGTAGTGGCTCTGCCTTTATGTGTAAAACTTTCAAATGGCCTGATTTTATCCATTGCTTTACATACAAACTCTTGCTCATTTTAGTTTTCATGTAGAATCAAATTCCGGTGAATTAAATTGTAAGTGATGCTGCCTGCACAGATTGCGTGTTAGAATAGATTTACTAATCTTGGCTTCAGCATCTCATGAAAGATTCACATTCTTAAACGCATAAATCCACATTCTCAAAAAAGGTAGCAGTAACAAAGTAGTTTTTATTTTTTAAATATGTTTTTATTAAGATCAACATATTATTGTCTTTGTTTATTCTACAAATTCTTAAGCTCGCTATGAAAAATCGTAAGTTTCTTTTATAAGGTTAAGTAGATGAATCATGTTGTAATGATAAGTTCATATAAATTAATTATAAAGGTCTTAGCTTCATGTTGCTCACTTTAGCTCCAATTTGGCCTCCTAAATAGCTAAAATGTTATGTACAAGGTACATTTTTTACCTTTTGCTACGATAAGCTGAAATCACCAATGTACCATCTCCACCTCATTTGTGAATCATGGGTTCTATGTTGATGGCCATATATATATATATATATATCACAAAATTGTTAAGTTTCCTCTTATCCGTGAAGTGCAATTGAGATAGAAATATAATGCATATCAGAAGCACCAAGAAAGTACAGATGGGCTTGGCACATACTATGATATGATGTAGTGACTTCATTTCTTGTGCTTTTTGATGGATGTGATTGTATTACATTTTCATGGAATCCTTTTCTTTCCGCTTTCTCATCATACTACTGCTCTTCTCCCCGCCTCCGTATAAAGAAATAATTCTACCTGATATTTTGCTTGATTGACAGATTTTATGAACTTTTTTCCATGGTATATGTATAATAAGAAACATGGGAGCATGGGAGGCAGGGTCATGGAAGACTCAAGGCAGTCGACTAGCGGTAACGACATGCTGGCCCTCCAGTCTTTCCCTCTCTTGGCTATTTGAGTTTTCTTCTTCTCTTTCTTTGTCTGCTGAAACTAAAGAGTTGGCTTTGTATGAAAACTGAGAACTCTAATCAGATGGAAGTCATAGTAATGTACTCCAAATCTTCAGCGAAAGGACATCAAGATAGTATCCTTGCAATCTTTTTGTTTGATTTTTTGGTTTATAACTACTCATTGTAGGGCTCTCTGTTCCTCTCTAGCTGTTTCTGTCTAGGATGCTAGTAACTATTCCAAGATAATCTATACTATGAGTAGACACAGTATAGTCATCTGGTGGCTGCCATTCTCTTTTCTGATAAAGAGTGGCCGCCATTCTTGCAATGAATAGAAAACTGCCGCAAGTACATGCTTGCTGACTTGAAATTTTGATGGGAGTTAATGACAGGTAAACGTGGCAATCCTATAAATGTAATGCACGAGTTCAACAGACATGGTGGATGATCTACAAAAGATGCAGAACGGCTGCTACAAGCAGGCAACATTGCAGCACACACTAGAAAGCTAGATATGAAGTAGAGGCCACCTTATGTAAGCCATGTCATACTGAGCATGGCGGAAAAGAACGGCCAAAATGTCGGCTCATTGTAAACATATATTTAGAGTTCTTATTTTGATTTTTAGCATGGCTGAGAAGGAGACTTATCTAGAGACAAGTGTGAAAGCAAGAGAGAAAATCCAAAAACAATGAGAAAGACTGAACTAGAATCATCCAACATAATATGCATATAGTATGATTTCATTTTACACAGTTGGGCATTAAAATTGACTAAACAATCATACTTCCTCGTGTATCAAATTGATCAATTAGGGAATTCCACATAAACCCGAATAGGGTGTGTACAGTGTATGATGCACTTTATTTGCAAATATCATGCGTCACATCTCTTGGAAAAATTGTTGCAGATGTTCACTCGGAGACCAGAAGAACTTGCGCCAAGTGTGCCTAAGAATGAGGAACAGGTACATATTTGATATGAAAAAAGCCAGACATAGCAGATTACATTGACGGGCGTAAGAGAATGATAGAAATCATCTTTTGGAAGGGTTGTTCTGGAGTTGATGTTTAGGTACTTTCGAGTACTTTCAATATTATTGATCTACTTCCATAATTGTTTCTGTGATACATTAATTTTCTGGTTTCTAAGCATTTCTTTGTACCCGTTGCAACGCACGGGCTCTTTTGCTAGTAAATAAATAAACAAAGAGAGAAGGGGCATTGTTAGTATCCTTTACCACACTTGTGCTTCAAAGTAGCACCATGTTTTTCATATGGAGAGTCTCCTATGTTGTCACTTTCATATACTAGTGGGAATTTTTCATTGTAGGATTAGATGCACACCCACTTAGTTTCATATTGAGCTTTCATACACTTATAGATCTTAGTGCATTCGTTGCATGGCAATCCCTACTCCTCGCATTGATATCAATTGATGGGCATCTCCATAGCCTGTTGGTTAGCCGCATCGATGTGAGACTTTCTTACTTTTTTGTCTTCTTTATATTTACCCCTATCATCATACTCTATTCCACCTATACTGCTGTATCCATGGCTTGCGCTCATGTATTGCATGAGGGTTAAAAAAGCTGAAGCGCATTAAAAAGTATGAACCAATTGCTCGGCTTGTCATCGGGGTTGTGCATGATAAATACTTTGTGTTAAGAAGACAGAGCATGACAAGACTATATGATTTTTTGTAGGGATAGCTTTCTTTAGCATTGATATTTTGAAAGACATGATGGTTTGTTGGGATGCCTGAGTATTGATGTCTTTATGTCAAATTATAGACTATTGCTTTGAATCACTTATATCTTAATATTCATGCCATGACAAGACATATGATCAAGTTTATGTTAGGTAGCATTCCACATCAAAAATTATCTTTTTTATCATTTACCTGCTCGAGGACAAGTAGGAATTAAGCTTGGGGATGCTGATACATCTCCGTCGTATCTATAAATTTTGATTCTTTCACGCCAATATTATACAAGTTTTACATGTTTTTGGCAACTTTTTATATGCTTTATTGGACTAACCTATTGATCCAGTGGCCAGTGCCAGTTCCTGTTTTTTGCATGTTTTTTGTATCGCAGAATATCCATATCAAACGAAATCCAAATGCAATAAAATTTTATAGAGAATTATTTTGGAATATATGTGATTTTTGGGAGTTGGAATCACCGAAAATGGAGGCCCACACAGGGCACAAGACACCAGGATCTGACCCCTGAGCTAGGCGCGTGGTGGTGGGTTGTGCCCACCTCATACGTTAGTTGGAGCTCTACTTTGGGCGCAATGAAGCTTATATCCAGAAAAAATCGTGTTAAAATCTCAATGCAATCAGAGTTATGGATCTCCGGGAATATAAGAAACAATTTTCGGCCAGGTCTAGGGAACGCGAAACAGAAGAGAACAGAGAGGGAGATCCAATCTCGGAGGGGCTCCCGCCCCTTCGCGGCCATGGACCAAAGGGGGAACTCTCCTCCCATCTAGGGGGAGGCCAAGAAAGAAGAAGGAGGGGGGCTCTGTCCCTCTCTCTCCCGGTGGCACCGGAGTGCCGCCGGGGCAACGATCGGGACGACGATCTACATCAACAATATTGCTACCGTCAAGACCAATGTTTCCCCCCTCTATGCAGCGGTGTAACACATCTTCTCCCTGCTGTAATCTCTACTTAAACATGGTGCTCAACTCCATATATTATTTCCCAATGATCTATGGTTATCCTATGATGTTAGAGTAGATCCGTTTTGTCCTGTGGGTTAATCATGATCTTGGTTGGTATGATTGTATATTTTATTTATGGTGCCGTCCTACCGTGCCCTCCATTCTCAAGCAAACATGAGGGGCCCCTTCTATAGGTGTATTGCGATATGTTCATGGTTCTCTTATGGTGGGTTGCGAGAGTGACAGAAACATAAACCCAAGTTGGTGGGGTATGGCGTATGGGAATAAAGAGGACTTGATACTTTATGGTATGGTTGGGCTTCACGACCTTAATGATCTTTAGTAGTTGCGGATGCTTGCTAGAGTTCCAATTATAAGTGCATATGATCCAAGTATAGAAAGTATGTTAGCTCATGCCTCTCCCTCATATAAAGTTGCAAGAATGATTACCAGTACTTCTTATCGATTGCCTAGGGACAAATAACTTTCTTGTTGACACAAATCCTTTTACTAAACACCTAAATTTTATTATCTTGCAAAGTACTTCTAGTTTTATTCTTGCAAAGTAGTTATAGAATCACACCTACAAACTATTTTCATACTTGTTTCTGGTAAAGCGAACGTCAAGTGTGCGTAGAGTTGTATCGGTGGTCGATAGAACTTGAGGGAATATTTGTTCCGCCTTTAGCTCCTCGTTGGGTTCAACACTCTTAGTTATCGAAGAAGGCTACAAATGATCCCCTATACTTGTGGGTTATCACCCTTCCTGACAAGGAACATACTGTACGTACTAAATACAAAATAACAAAAGAGGAACATGTTAAAGAACAAAAGAGGAAGCATATTCTCGAGGTTCCACTTCTTTGCATACAATGTTGGTTTCCCACTCATGATGAATCACAATGCCCAAAGAAATGCAATTCCATGATGTCTCTCTATATGTGGCCACATGCATTTGGAAAATCAAGTGGGCGCATTAGCTGACCAATTAATGTGTGTCTGTTAACTAATATCAGTATTGATAACCCACAAGTATAGGGGATCACAACAGTTTTCGAGGGTAAAGTATTCAACCCAAATTTATAGATTCGACACAAGGGGAGCCAAAGAATATTTGAAGGTATTAGCAGCTGATTTGTCAATTCAACCTCACCTGGAGATTAATTATCTGCAGCAAAGTGATTAGTAGCAAAGTAGTTTGATAGTTTTGATAGTAGTGACAACAGCAATAGTAATAGTAACAGTGATAGCAGTAATTTCGTAGCAAGTGTAACAGTGATGATAGCAGCAGTAACTTAGCAGAAACAATAATGAAAAGTGCGTAGGCATTGGATCGGTAACTTGTTGGATGATATTCATCATGTGACAATTATAACCTAGGGCGATACGACACTAGCTCCAGTTCATCGATATAATGTAGGCATGCATTCCGTAAATAGTCATACGTGCTTTATTAAAAGAACTTGCATGACACCTTTTGTCCTACCCTCCCGTGGCAGCGCAATCCATATTGGAAACTAAGGGATATTAAGGCCTCCTTTTAATAGAGAACTGGGAAAAAGCATTAACACATAGTCAATACATGAACTCCTCAAACTACGGACATCACCGGGAGTTGGCCCGGTTGTTGTCACTCCGGGGTTGCCGGATCATAACATGTAGTAGGTGACTATAACTTGCAAGATCGGTGATAACCCACAAGTATAGTGGATCAATTGTAGCCTCTTTCGATAAGTAAGAGTGTCAAACCCAACAAGGAGCTAAAGGTAGAACAAATATTCCCTCAAGTTCTATCGACCACCGATACAACTCTACGCACACTTAACGTTCGCTTTACCTAGAACAAGTATGAAACTAGAAATACTTTGTAGGTGTTTCTGGATAGGTTTGCAAGATAATAAAGAGCGCTTAAATAAAAAGTAGGGTCTGTTTAGGTAAAGAAGCAATAAAGTTAGTATAGCGAGTGTGGAAAAGTGGTGGTAGGAGTTGCGAAATTCTCCCTAAGCAATTGACTACTTTACTAGACCGATACCAAGTTTTATGTGGGAGAGGCCACTGCTAGCATGTCATCCCTGACTTGGAATTCTATGCACTTATGATTGGAACTATTAGCAAGCATCCGCAACTACTAACGTTCATTAAGGAAAACCCAACCATAGCATTAAGATATGTTGGTCCCCCTTCAATCCCGTATGCATCAATTTCTATGCTAGGTTGAAGCTTCTGTCACTCTTGCCCTCCAATACATAGTCCTATCAACATACAACTAACCCTATGGTGTGATCCACGTGCGTGCTCATATGATGGGCACCAAAGGATAGCAACATAACCACAAGCAAATTAAACCAATCATAGCAATTCACCAATTACCGGTAGGACAACGAAAATCTACTCAGACATCATAGGATGGCAACACATCATTGGATAATAATATGAAGCATAAAGCACCATGTTCAAGTAGAGGGTGCATCGAGTTACAGGAGAGTGGACCGCTATAGATAGATGGGGGAAGGTGATGAAGATGTTGGTGAAGATGACGAAGGTGTTGGTGAAGATTGCAGTGACGATGATGGCCCCGGTGGCGTTCCGGCGCCACCGGGAGAGAGGGGGAGAGAGCCCCCTTCTTCTTCTTCTTCTTCTTATTCTTCTTCCTCCTTGACCTTCTCCCTAGATGGGAGAAGGGTTTCCCCTCTGGTTCATGGCCTCCATGGCGGCGGAGGGGCGAGAGCCCCTCCGAGATTGGATCTTTCTCTCTGTCTCTCTCTGTTTCTTCGTTCCAGATTCTGGCCTTTCACCGTTTCTTATATTCCTGGAGATCCGTAAATCCGATTGGGTTGAAATTTTAACACAATTTCTATCCGGATATTGTCTTTCTTGCAGTGAAAGAAAGGCACCAACCGCCTTACGGGGTGGCCATGAGGGCCCAGGGCGCGCCCCTGCCTCTTGGCTCCCTCGGGCATCGTCTCACGTTGATTCTTCTTCCCAAAAATCACATATATTCCAAAAAAATCACCGTTAGTTTTTATCCCGTTTGGACTCCGTTTGATATGGAACTGTGAAACAAAAAACATGCAACAAACAGGAACGGGCAGTGGGCACTGGATCAATATGTTAGTCCCAAAAATAGTATAAAAAGTTGCCAAAAGTATATAAAAGTTGTATAATATTGGCATGGAACAATAAAAAATTATAGATACGATGGAGACGTATCAGCATCCCCAAGCTTAATTTCTGCTCGTCCTGGAGTAGGTAAATGATAAAAAAAGATAATTTTTGATGTGGAATGCTACCTAGCATAATCTTGATCGTGTAATCTACTCATGGCATGAATATTAAGACACGAGTGATTCAAAGCAATAGTCTATCATTTGACATTAAGAGGATAATACTTCAAGCATACTAACCAAGCAATTATGTCCTCTCAAAATAACATGGCCAAAGAAAGTTATCCCTACAAAATCATATGGTCTGGCTATGCTCCATCTTCACCACACAAAATATTCAAATCATGCACAACCCCGATGACAAGCCAAGCAATTGTTTCATACTTTTGACGTTCTCAAACCTTTTCAACTTTCACGCAATACATGAGTGTGAGCCAGGGACAAAGCACTATAGGTGGAATAGAATATGATGGTGGAGGTTGTGTGGAGAATAGAAAAAGGAGAAAGTCACATCAACGCGGCTAATCAACGGGCTATGGAGATGCCCATCAATTGATGTCAATGTGAGGAGTAGGGATTGCCATGCAACGGATGCACTAGAGCTATAAGTGTCCGAAAGCTCAAACTAAAAACTAAGTGGGTGTGCATCCAACTTTCTTGCTCATGAAGACCTCGGGCATTTGAGGAAGCCCATCATCAGAATATACAAGCCAAGTTCTATAATGAAAAATTCCCACTAGTATATGAAAGTGACAATGTAGGAGACTCTCTCTATGATGAACATGGTGCTACTTTGAAGCACAAGTGTGGTAAAAGGGTAGTAACATTGCCCCCTCTCTCTTTTTCACTCTCTTTTTTTATTTTTTTGGTGGGCTTCTTTGGCCTCTTTTTTTGTGGGCTTCTTTGGCCTCTTTTTTTGTAAAGTCTGAAGATTCATCCCAACTTGTGAGGGAATCATAGCTTCCATCATCCTTTCCTCACATGGGACAATGCTCTAATAATGATGATCATCACACTTTTATTTACTTACAACTCAATATTACAACTCGATACTAGAACAAAATATGACTCTATATGAATGCCCCCGGCGGTGTACCGAGATATGCAATGATCTAGGGTAGCAATGACATCAAAAACCGGACAAGCCATGAAACCATCATGCTAGCTATCTTACGATCATGCAAAGCAATATGACAATGATGCTCAAGTCATGTATATGATGATGATGGAAGTTGCATGGCAATATATCTCGGAATGGCTATGGAAATGCCATGATAGGTAGGTATGGTGGCTGTTTTGAGGAAGATATAAGGAGGCTTATGTGTGATAGAGCGTATCATATCACGGGGTTTGTATGCACCGGTGAAGTTTGCACCGACTCTCAAGGTGAGAAAGGGCAATGCACGGTACCGAAGAGGCTAGCAATGATGGAAGGGTGAGAGTGCGTATAATCCATGGACTCAACATTAGTCATAAAGAACTCACATACTTATTGCAAAAATCTATTAGTCATCGAAACAAAGTACTATGCGCATGCTCCTAGGGGGATAGATTGGTAGGAAAAGACCATCGCTCATCCCCGACCGCCACTCATAAGGAAGACAATCAATAAATTCCTCATGCTCCAACTTCGTTACATAACGGTTCACCATACGTGCATGCTACGGGAATCACAAACTTCAACACAAGTATTTCCTCAATCCACAACTACCCACTAGCATGACTCTAATATCACCATCTTTATATCTCAAAGCTATTGCAAGGAATCAAACATATCATATTCAGTGATCTACAAGTTTTATGTAGGATTTTATGACTAACCATGTGAATGAGCAATTCCTGTCAACTCTCTAAATATATATAAGTGAAGCAAGATATTTTAATTATTTCTACAAAAGATATGCCAACGCTCTAACAAATATAAGTGAAGCAAAAGAGCATTCTACAAATGGCGGTTTTCTATGTGAAGAGAAACAGGCAATCCAAACTTCAAATGGCATAAGTGAAGCACATGAAGCATTCTATAAAGCCGTACTCAAAAGATATAAGTGAAGTGCAATGAGCATTCTATAAATAAACCAAGGACTATCTCATACTAGCATGGTGCATAAAAGAAAAGTGAAAACTAAATGCAAAAGGCGCTCCAAGATTTGCACATATCGCATGAACGAAACGAATCCGAAAACATACTGATACTTGTTGAAGAAAGATGGGATGCCTTCCGGGGCATCCCCAAGCTTAGATGCTTGAGTCTCCTTGAATATTTACTTGGAGTGCCTTGGGCATCCCCAAGATTGAGCTCTTGCCTCTCCTCCTTATCCTCATATCGAGACATCCTCGATCTTCGAACACTTCATCCACACAAAACTCAACAGAAAGTTCGGTAAGATCCGTTAGTATAATAAAGCAAATCACTACTCTAAGTACTGTTGAAAACCAATTCATATTTTGTTTTTGGATTGTAGCTACTGTAATATAACTTTTCCATGGCTTAATCCACTGATAGAAATCGATAGTTTCATCAAAACAAGCAATCTATGCATCAAAAACAGAATCTGTCTTAAACAGGACAGTTTGTAGTAATCTGAACATGCACCATAATTCTAGTACTCCAAAAATTCTGAAATAATTAGGAAAAATAAAAAAAATGTACATAAAGACAGTGCAAAAGTTTCAGAACCGTTTGACGTTCTAGTAAAAAATGTAAAATCGCGCACTACAACCAAAGTTTCTGTTTTGCACCGCACAAACCAACAAGCAATGTAAACATCCTAAAGGCAAATATTGGCACATTATTTTTATATTTAAACTTTATAAAATCACAATACAGAAATAAATGACTCTCGAAAACTTCTGGGTTGTCTCCCTGGCAGCGCTTTCTTTAAGGCCATTAAGTTAGGCATATAGTGCTCAAGTAATGGATCCATCCGGATCCCAAGGTATATCAAAGCCAATTTTAATAGTGATCACAAAGTAACATATATCATGTAAGAACGAAGTCTAACTCTCTTCCTATGCATCGGCATGTCATACAAGAACAATTCACGCACATCAAGTAAAGGCCAATACATAGCATAAGCAGTTTCTTGCAATTTTTTGTGTTGGAAACATAAAGAGGCGGAGATGTAGTTCCTCTCTCATAATAATTGCAAGTAGGAGAAGCAAGCACATGCATATTGTATCTATCAAAATCATCATGTATAGTAGTAAAATGCAACCCATCAATATAATCCTTAATAAGGGCAAACTTCTCCGATATAGTGTAGCCGGGAGAATTTAAAAAGATAATAGGACTATCATGTGTGGGTGCAATAGCAACAATTTCATGTTTAACATAAGAAACTATAGCAAGTTAATCTCCATAGGAATAATTCATATTGGCATCTTGGCCACAAGCATAGCAAGCATCATCAAAAAGGGATATTTCAAAAGAATCAACGGGATCATAATAATCATCATAGCATTCATCCTTTGGTAAGAATGAAGGGACATTAAATAATGTATGAGTTGGAGAGTTACTCTCATGAGAAGGTGGGCATGAGTAGCTAATCCGATCTTCCTCCTTTTGTTCTTCGCTCTCCTCGTCATCTTTTTCATCCAATGAGCTCATAGTTTCATCAATTTCTTCTTCCATAGGCTCCTGCTGTCGGCGTTCTGGGAACGGGGGTCCCCAGACTTGCCTGCCTGCGGCCTGCGGCGTGGCTCAAGGAGGGGCCCAGCACGGCCCATCTTCATCAACACAGACCCAAGACCCTCACGAGGGGCCAAGCCTCGCGGGGCGGACGACGCGGAGCTTCCTCAGGCACGGCCTCATCAGGCTGGCTCGCGAGGAGGCGGGGAGATCAAGGCGGGGTACCTCGCGAGGTGCCCGTGACACAAGCCATGACGACCAAAGGCGCCAGGCGGGCGCCAGCCATGCAGTGTCCTCCTTTCCTCTTTGGTGCAAAGGGAGCAAGCGCAGGTGAGAGCATCAAGCGAAGGCACCCATTTCGGTGCAACGAGACCAAGACCAGTCCAACGGTAGGGAGGAAGTCATTGTGGAGCCCAAGCCAGCGTCACCGCCAGAGCCTTTGGTAGGCGAGGACCAACTTTAGTCAGGATAAGTGTACCAGATGTTCCCCTTCAAAATGGCCAATTGTTGGCGCCCTTCCCGCTCAATATTTGGGAAGAGTCCCAGGGCCTTTGCCTATAAATAGGACTAGCCACCCACAGGCTAGGGGAGATCGGATCGAAATCAGAGAGAGAGAGAGAAGGGCGACTGAACTCCTCCTAGCAGTTCATCCCCCCAGCCAAGAACAGACCCTCACGAGGCTGTTCTTCCTTGTATTGCTCATCATCATCAGCCCAAGAGGCAATCCACCACACCACACACTGGAGTAGGGTATTACACCACAACGGTGGCCCGAACCAGTATAAACCATGTGTCTCTTGTGCTGTTCTTTCCATAGCTTAGATCTTAGCGAGGCGGAGGGGTGCAGGTAGGTAGAAGGCGAAATCTCCGCGCGCACCCCAGTGTTCTAACCTCAAGGGTCTGCCGGAATCCGAAATCCGACATTTGGCGCGCCAGGTAGGGGTGCGCCGGAATTCATCTTCCACCACCCCGTTCTCCTTTGACCATCGCGCCCATGTCTGATGCTCGTCGGGCCCGCGCCGAGCGCCGGGTCGCTCTCGCTTCCCGCGTCGCCCAGACGGCTCCTGTCGGCGGGCGTCCTCGCCGTTCCCCGTGACCTGCCGTCAACGCCGCCACCGGCCTGGCGGGGGACGAGCAGCAAGCGTCGTCTCAGCATCCGTCCGTGCGGCAAGACGTCCGCACCGCTACTCCCTCGCTCACCCCAGCTGGTTCTTCGTCCCACGCACTCCACGCACCCATGGAGGCTCGAGCTGCGCTCATCGCGACAAACGAGCTCCTGCGCTACCGTCCCATCGACGACGTCTATGAAGAATGGCTCGACCGCGTCGTCGAGCTCGTCTGCGCCGCAGGGGGCTCTCCTGCGCCGTCCATTCCGCTGCACCGCACCCCGCCCCGCGCGGGCGACGAAGCTTCAGGGGCGCCCCAGCTGCCTCCTCCTCCTCAAGAAGGCGCCATGGCTCCAAGGCGCGTGGCCCCTGGGCTGAACCCGCTCCGTCAGGTGCCAGCACGGCAAGAGTAGAGCTGCCAAGAAGTCCCTCGCCCGCAAGAAGCTGCCCGGACGCTCCCTGCTCCAGCACGTCGCGACCATGTTCCTGCTCCCGCACGTCAAGACCCCGTGCTGCTCCCAGCTACAGCGCGTGGGGACATGCAAGACCAAGCTCTCCATCACCCAAGGCCTCCCGTGGCCACAGCAGGCTGCCGTGCCTTCACCACCGAGCTACGCAGCGTCGCGTGGCCCAGCAAGTTCAAGCCAGACCTGCCTCCTCGTTATGACAGCACGGCCGACCCTGTGGAGTTCCTCCAGCTCTATGAGCTGGGCATCAAAGCTGCCAGCGGAGACGAGAATGTCATGGAGAACTGGTTTCCCATGGAGCTCAAGGATGGGGCCCGCACCTGGCTCCTGAACCTGGCTCCAGGCATGATCTCCTCCTGGGACGAGATGCGCACCCGCTTCATCGCCAACTTCCAAGGTACTCGCGACCGGCCACCCGCCATGAGCGACATGCGCCGCATCAAGCAACAACCCGGAGAGACCCTGCAGAAGTACATCCAGCGCTTCAACAACGCACGCCTCAAGATTCCCAAGGTGACCGAGGAGGCCATCATCTCAGCCTTCTCCAACGGCGTGCGCGACGTCAAGATGAAGGAGGAGCTGGCGATGCATGAAGACCTATGCACTTCCTTGGAGTTGTTCAACTTGGCAACCAAGTGCACCAGGGCTGAAGAAGGGCGTCTCTCCCTCCTCGAGCTGCCTGCCGCAGACCCAGAAGAGAAGAAGCCCAAGGCCAAGGATGTGAAGCGCAAGGGGGCTGTCGTGCTCGCGGCAGAACCAGACACCAAGCGGGGCAGAGATCAGCCCGAATCTTCCAAGGGCAGTCGGTACTGTGTGTACCATGACCTCCACACCCACAACACCAACGAATGTCAAGAGCTCTGAGCCGTGCGAGAAGGAAGGATCGGCCGTCGCCCCGACCGCGGTGACCGGGGCTATGGTCGAGGAAGAGGAAGGAACGCAGGACGCTGGGAAGACCGCTGCCCGCGCCAAGGGTGGCGCGATCGACCTTGCGAGGATCGCTAGCAAGACCCACCTCGCCAGGGAGACTAGAGGGATCAGCCTCGCGAGGATCGCCCGCCAGGCAACGCAGGCCTCCCTCCACTGCCGCCGCAGCCAAGGAGAAATGAGGACCGCCATCAGGATGAGGGGGCTGGGGGCTTCCAAGAGCCGCGCGCGATCGCCTGCATCCTGGGCGGGGCTCAAGCCCCAGCCTCTCAACGTATCTTCAAGCAGTTCGCCCGTGAAGTGAATGCAGTCCTTCCCAAGCTCGAAGCCACGTGCCCTCTCAGGTGGTCGGCGTGCGCCATCATGTTTACCTCAGCAGATCAGCTCAAGTGTGCGGCCACAGCCGGAGTCCTCCTGATGCTTTGTTCCCCAATCATCAGCAACATGGTGGTCACCAGGACCCTCATCGATGGCGGGGCAGGGCTCAACGTCCTGTCCGTGGAAACATTCAACAATCTCCAAGTGCCCTACAACCAGCTTCAGCCAACCAAGCCTTTCTCCGGAGTCACTGACGGCTCCATGGTCCCGATTGGGCAGGTCCGCCTCCCTGTCACCTTCGGGGCACGCGACAACTACCGCACCGAGCTCATCGACTTCGACATCGCTCACATTCGCCTGCCGTACAACGCCATCCTTGGGTACCCAGCGCTGGCCAAGTTCATGGCCGTAACTCACCACGGCTACAACGTCCTCAAGATGCCAGGAAGTGGCGGAGTCATCATGGTGCCCTGTGAAGACAAGGACGCGGTGTGTTCCCTGGAACGAGCCTTTCAGGCCGCATCGCTGGAAGACCCGGATCGCGGAAGCAGGAGGCTTCCCGAGACCGCCCCTAAGAAGAAGAAGACATTGTCCGGCCCGGACCCTCAGGAGGCAGGCCCCTCAGGGCCCGCGCTTGCCCAGGGGGAACCTCCTTCCATCGCATAGGAAAGCGCGCCCGGCGCCCTCCTCAGGCAGGGCTCGGGGGCTCTCCCCTGGAGGGCCACCGACCTGGCTAAGGTCACGAGGGAGGCGCTTGGGCACCACATGGAGGCGTGTTTCGAAGCACGTTTCCCTCAAGAAGGAGTAAGGCAAGGAGGGCCAGACCCTTAGGAGTTCATCAGCAAGGCCATTCATGAGCTACAGGAGTCAAGAGTCATGAGAGGCGGCCGCCGCCTACCAGCTGTGGCTCCCCATCCAGGCGAGGATGTTGGGCTGCGCGTCTACATCGACATACCAGGGCTCAATCGAGTCGCCTCTCTGGAGCGCCTCTGGCCCTCGCGAGTGGGGCGCTGCGAAGGTCCACCCCACAGCTATGTTCGCATGCCTTACGGCTTGCCGAACGCGGCTGCCACGTAATAGCGCCTCATGAGGGGCATCATGGAGGCTCAAGAGGCCAGGCGTTCCGCAGCCCTGGCGGAGATGGAGATGATTCGCGAGGAGCCACCAGCACCTCCGGAGCCTCCCGAGGCCCCTGAGCCTGGGGGCTCCTGAGGATCGGCTTCCGCAGCCCACCGAGTCTGCTATGCCAACACTCCTTCGTCCTCAACATCATCAGGTGACATCTTTCAAGTTTCATTTCTAGCTAGGAGCGCCCCCCAGGGCTGCATTATTCCCAGGCCGCGTGGGTCCGTCCCTGCGGCATGTATCCCTGTTATTTTATGTTGTTAGCTTACCTTGATGGGGGCGCCCCTCGGGCTGCATCATCCCCCAAGTCGCTCGGGCCAGACCCAGCGGCATGTATCCCCTTTCGCGTTTATTTCCGGCTATGCGTTCGACCCACCATGCTTGATTATTTGATGCCTGTCCACGACACCTCTTCTTCTCCATGCCGACCACTTGCACATTAAAGGGGGGGTACCTGAGCATCGCGACTCAGGGATCTTACTGGCTCTCCAGCCCTCACCCTCTGGCCTTGTCCACGGCATCGCGACCTGGCATACCAGCGACGGCTGAGACCAGCTCGAGGGCCGGGACCCGAGGACGTAGAGTGCCGGCATCTAACCAAATTTGCAGGGACACATCACAAGATAAGGCCTAGTGCCAGGTGCAACCCGCCTAGAGGTAGGGCCCCATGAGTCCCGCGCTGGCTCACGGGTGCCCAGATACACCTCGCCAGGCCCTACCGTGCCAGCCACGTGTCATGGCGGGGCTGTACACGCCACGGGGGCTCCTCCCGGAGGGGAGCCCCCTCCCACGTACCAGTGGAAGCACCATGCTCCGCGCTGGCTGACGACACTACCGAGGAGCGGCTATGCCCGTACACATACGGAAGCGCTATGCTCCGCGCTGGTGATAAACAACTAAGGGCGGCCCCCGGGCCGCATCAACCTCAGGGAGCCCAGAGCTTAGTGTCTAGCCTCATCGTAACGCCTCCCCTCATGAGTGCCGCGCGAGGGGGCTGGGCACAGGGGCTGCACCTGGGTCACGCCCAGATGCACGCCACCCAGCCAGGCCCCCCGGGCCTGGTTCATCGCGCGTCTCTCCCAGAGCGGAGCCAAGGTACGAAGGCCGTTTGAGCGTCAAAGGGGACTCCTGAGCATCGCGACTCAGGAGCCTAACTGGTCACGTAGCCCCTCACTCCTTAGTTCCGAAAGGCTAACGGCGGTTGAGGTATGCGCACGGGCGGGCTCTGCAGACGTAGAACAGTAGATCCACCCACATCACACCTCCCTACTTGCTGTTCGTGCACCAAGGGGGACTCCTGAGCATCGCGACTCAGGAGCCTAACTTGTCACGTAGCCCCTCACTCCTTGGTCCCATCCTGGTTTCCGGTTGGGGCTAACGGCGGCTGAGGTATGTGCGGGGCCGGGCTCTGACGGCGTAGAACATAAGCAAGTAGGAAGGAAAATCGTAATTTCAAGGAATTCAAAAGCATATATTACAGTCCACATTGTTATCTCAATGCCAAACGCAAGTTTAAACGCCTCCCCGAGGCATGATACATGTGCAGGAATTAAAGGCAGGACAGGAGCCACAATGAAGTCACTTGTCGGCGGTGGAGCAGCGCGGAGTGGGTTCGCCTTATGGAGCAGCGGGGTCGGCAGCGCCTTGCTTCGACTTGGTGCTGAAAGCCCGGAACTTCCCCAGCAGAGCCTCCGCGCGACCCTTCACGGCCTCGGCAGCGGCAGCGGCACGCTCACCGCTTACTGGCTCCAGCAGGCTGTCAAGGTCGACGCCGGGATCGCGAAGGTAGATGTGGGTGAGGACCCGTGCCAGCGCTGCAGAAGACAGGACATGCACCTCGACCTCGGCCGTGGGGCCAAGGCGAAGGGCGACATCTTCAAGAGCGCGGACCAGGAAGGGAAGCAGCTTGGCGGGGCCGTCCTCGGCGCCAGCCAGCGGGCTCTCCAGGCCGCTGTCGTAAAGCGTCCTCAGCGAGGAGTGAGCCTTCGCCTCCATCTCCGCGAAGGCCACGCGGTCCTCGGCAAGAACCTGGGCCTTGTCGTCCAGCTCGACCTTCCTCGCCCCCAACTCCTGCTCCAGCGCGCCTAGGTGGTCACGGCGCCTCCTGAGCTTGACCTCCCTCTCCTTGACAGCCGCCTTGCGAGCCTTCACGCCTTCTTCCTGCTCTTGGTGAAGGCGGGCCTCTTTCGCAAGCTGGTCCCACAGGCCTTGCAGCTTGTCCTCCAGCGCCTTGCAGTGACCACGGACGTCGACCACCTCCCCCAGGGCTGCGTCACGAGCAGCCTTCACCTCAAGGATGGCATGCCTCTCCTCATCGCAAGCCGTCGAGGCCTGGACCAGCGCCGCCCGAATCGAAGCGTCGGAGCGAATCCATCCTGAAGCCAGCTCCAAGCGCCCAGCCACCAAGCGAGGGTTGGCGCCAAGAAGATCCTGCCGCAGCCGGTCCAGCTCAGCAGCAGCACGATCCAGAACGGCAGGAGGAGTTGGAGAAACAGCAGTCGGTGGAGTAGGAGGAGAAGGCGGCAGCGCGACCACAGCATCCTGAGGCGGAGCCTGCTGCGCCCCAACGGCTGTAGTGGCGGCAACAGGCAAAGGCACCTCGGGAGTCACTTGGGCCATGGGGGCTTAGCTCGCCCCACCCGGCTCAGCCAGGCCTCGCGAGGACGACCGGGCAGGAGAAGCCCGTGCGTCGCGGTCACCTTCCTTCACGGGCAGAGGCGCTGCCACGGATGGAACCTCAGGAGCTCCCTTTGGCTTCTTTGCTGCGGGCGTCGGCCTGTCCAAAAGATGTGGACGTCAAGCCTCAGCAGCAGAACAAGAAATAAAGACAAGAATCAAGCGCTTACTGGTTGTCGCCAGTGAGCTCAGGCAGCCTCCGGCCAAATTTGAAGCCTGAAAGCCGGCTGGAAGGGTCAACCTTGGGAAGCTTGGGAGTGGAAGGCGTGTCTGCGGTCTGCCTCAGGGCCGGGGCAGACCCACGGGAGATCAGCCCGGTCCTGTCCTTCTTCGGGTTCGGGGGCAAGCTCCCGCCGCCCTGCTCATCATCATCCTTGTCATCATCGCTCGGAGAGAGGCGGAGAGCGCGGGACCTGCGCCAAGGGAGGGGAGCCCTCGACTCTCCGTCAGTCGCCTCGGAGTCAGGCCCTTTTTCCCGCTCCCCTCTTTCCTCCTCTTCGCTGGAGTCATCGGAGTTTCCATGGGCACGGGCCCTTCCCCGTTGAAGACGGGCATGGACTCCACTACCTGCTCCCAGTTGTCGCGGAGGAACAAGGGCGTAGGAGCGCCCTCCAACCTCGCCACATCGCCCCCGACCAGAGATTGGAGGACCGCACCCAGATCTTCGTCGGCCAAGGCCGCGGGGCTCGGATGGGGCCTCCACATCAGAAGTGAGTACTGCCGAAGCAGAGCCAGCTGGTGCTCCAGGAATTACCTCAGCAGTGACTCGTCGGTCAGCTTCGCCGCCGCCATGTTGGCCGGCCTCAGATCCGCGTCCATCTTCTCCAACACCAGCTTCGCACGAGGGTCCGCGAGCTCCGCTCGACCCCAATCGCTGGAGCTCGTGGGTTGCTCCGTGGGCAAGATCAGCCGAGGGTGGATGCGCCCAGCATCTGCCAAGACCCACTTGCTCTTGATGCCCTCAATCATTTTCCCGGGGTTCAAAATGGCAATGGCGCCACCGTACGCGATGAAGCTCGCGCACGCGGAAGCAGGACCGCGAGAGGTCCGGAGGTAGAAGTAGTGGCACAGCAAGGCCACTGAGGGCTGCACCCCAACGTGAGCCTCGCAGTAATAGGCGAAGATTGCCAGGAGAAGGACAGAGTTGGGGTGGAGATGCAAAGCATGTAGCTTATAATGGCGGAGGACATAGAAGAAGAACTCCGAGAAGGGAGGCACCAGGCCAGCAGCAATGGCGCTTACAAAGAACGGATAGAAGGTGCTCCCTTGGCCCTCAGGGGTGGCGGAGCCGGCCTTGAACACCTTCGCCCCGTCGATGCCCTGCGTCGCTGCCATCCGGCGCAACCAGGCGAGACTCGCCTCAGACACGTTCGGCGAGTCCAGGGCAGACGAGTACCAAGCTCCGGCCGGGGACTGACGAGGCGCCATGGCTTCCTAGGTCACGCGGTCGAAGTAGATCTGGAAATTTTGGAGGAAGGAAGGAAAGGCGCAAGAAAGGGGATCTGAGCAGCAACCGGAGAAAGCAAAAAGCAAAGCCTAGGCAGATGCCGCTCCCTTATCAACTCACACGGTTGCCGAGGCGCCCACGTCCAGTCAACCGCCACACGGTGCCCAAGGCCGCAGGCTGTTAGGGCCCGCGGCACTTTGCTCTTGCCCTTTCACCTCCCTACACGGCCAAGTCCGGACGCGCCTTGGGCCCAGGTGCTACTGTCGGCATTCTGGGAATGGGGGTCCCCAGACTTGCCTGCCTGCGGCCTGCGGCGTGGCTCGAGGAGGGGCCCAGCATGGCCCATATTCATCAACACAGACCCAAAACCCTCGCGAGGGGCCAAGCCTCGCGGGGCGGACGACATGGAGCTTCCTCAGGCACGGCCTCATCAGGCTGGCTCGCGAGGAGGCGGAGAGATCAAGGCGGGGTACCTCGCGAGGTGCCCATGACGCAAGCCATGACGACCAAAGGCGCCAGGCGGGCGCCAACCGTGCAGTGTCCTCCTTTCCTCTTTGGTGCAAAGGGAGCAAGCGCAGGCGAGAGCATCAAGCAAAGGCACCCGTTTCGGTGCAACGAGACCAAGACCAGTCCAACGGCAGGGAGGAAGTCATTGTGGAGCCCAAGCCAGTGTCACCGCCAGAGCCTTTGGCAGGCGAGGACCAACTTTAGTCAGGATAAGTGTACCAGATGTTCCCCTTCAAAATGGCCAATTGTTGGCGCCCTTCCCGCTCAATATTTGGGAAGAGGCCCAGGGCCTTTGCCTATAAATAGGACTAGCCACCCACAGGGTAGGGGAGATCGGATCGAAATCAGAGAGAGAATCGAGAAGAGAGAGAGAGAGAAGGGCGACTAAACTCCTCCTAGCAGTTCATCCCCCCAGCCAAGAACAGACCCTCGCGAGGTTGTTCTTCCTTGTATTGCTCATCATCATCAGCCCAAGAGGCAATCCACCACACCACACACTGGAGTAGGGTATTACACCACAACGGTGGCCCGAACCAGTATAAACCCTGTGTCTCTTGTGCTATTCTTTCCATAGCTTAGATCTTAGCGAGGCGGAGGGGTGCAGGTAGGTAGAAGGCAAAATCTCCGTGCGCACCCCAGTGTTCGAACCTCAAGGGTCTGCCAGAACCCGAAATCCGACACCTGCAAAATATTAGTCTTTTCTTGGACAACGGAGTTATTCTCAATAAATTCATCAATATCATAATTGTATTTATAATTATCATAGCAATATTTAAGGATAGCTAAATTTTCAGGTCTATAAATTGAATCATCAAAATCTTCAAACTCTTTAAACAAATATTCAATTTCACAAGCACCCTTAAAAGGAACAAATTCTTCTATTCATTCCACATCATAGTAATCATATATACCATTAGCATAAGAAGCTTAGGTTTCATTTTCATTAAAATTGCATGAAAAGGGAAGGTGTGGAGCCTTCATCCTAGAGCAACAAGTATAATCATATCTCAAGCATAGTTGCCGAGCATACCAATGCAACATATTCATTTGATCCCATAATAGTTTCCCTTTTTGAGTCAAGCGATAATCCCTAAAGTATTCATGTTGATCCAACGTGTCTCCTATTATATAATTGAATGGGGTTTTCTCAGGATTATTATAGTGGTGCATAATATCTTTCACATAATGAGCATCGAGGGTTTTAGGAGGTTCCCCATCTCCATGAGTAGCAAGTAAACCTTTTTTTGGTATTTCGTGTTCCATAACTAAAGATAGAGAACAACTTAGAACAACAAATAAAAATTACTTAGTGATAAATCAAATAAGCACACACGAGAATATTCACCCCACCCTATTGCTCCTCGGCAACGGCACCAGAAAAATGTCTTGATAACCCCCAAGTATAGGGGATCAATTGTAGCCTCTTTCGATAAGTAAGAGTGTCGAACCCAACGAGGAGCTAAAGGTAGAACAAATATTCTCAAGTTCTACCGACCACCGATACAACTCTATGCACGCTTAACGTTCGCTTTACCTAGAACAAGTATGAGACTAGAAGTACTTTGTAGGTGTTTCTGGATAGGTTTGCAAGATAATAAAGAGCGCGTAAATAAAAAGTAGGGGCTGTTTAGGTAAAGAAGCAATAAATTTAGTATAACGAGTGTGGAAAAGTGGTGGTAGGAGTTGCAAAATTGTCCCTAAGCAATTGACTACTTTACTAGACCGATACCAAGTTTTATGTGGGAGAGGCCACTGCTAGCATGTCATCCCTGACTTCGAATTCTATGCACTTATGATTGGAACTATTAGAAAGCATCCGCAACTATTAACGTTCATTAAGGTAAAACCCAACCATAGCATTAAGATATATTGGTCCCTCTTCAATCTCGTATGCATCAATTTCTATGCTAGGTTGAAGCTTCTGTCACTCTTGCCCTCCAATACACAGTCCTATCAACATACAACTAACCCTATGGTGCGCGCGCGCTCATATGATGGGCACCAAAGGATAGCAACATAAACACAAGCAAATTAAACCAATCATAGCAATTCACCAATTACCGGTAGGACAACAAAAATCTACTCAGACATCATAGGATGGCAACACATCATTGGATAATAATATGAAGCATAAAGCACCATGTTCAAGTAGAGGGTACAACGGGTTGCGGGATAGTGGACCGCTGTAGATATATAGGGGAAGGTGATGAAGATGTTGGTGAAGATGACGGAGGTGTTGGTGAATATTGCGGTGACGATGATGGCCCCGGCGGTGTTCCGGTGCCACCGGAAGAGAGGGGGAGAGAGCTCCCCTTCTTCTTCTTCTTCTTCCTTGACCTTCTCCCTAGATGGTAGAAGGGTTTCCCCTCCGGTCCATGGCCTCCATGGCGGCGGAGGGGCATGATCCCCTCCGAGATTGGATCTGTCTTTCTGTCTCTCTTTGTTTCTTTGTTCCAGATTCTGGCCTTTCACTGTTTCTTATATTCTCGGAGATCCATAAATCTGATTGGGCTGAAATTTTAACACGATTTCTATCCGGATATTGGCTTTCTTGTGGTGAAAGAAGGGCACCAACCGCCTTACGGGTTGGCCACGAGGGCCCAGGGTGCACCACCATGCCTCGTGGCCCCCTCGGGCATCCTCACGCGTCGATTCTTCTTCCCAAAAATCGCATATATTCTAAAAAAATCGCCGTTAGTTTTTATCCTGTTTGGACTCCGTTTGATATGGACTTTCTGCGAAACAAAAACATGCAACAAACAGGAACTGGCACTGGGCACTGGATCAATATGTTAGTCCCAAAAATAGTACAAAAAGTTGCCAAAAGTATATAAAAGTTGTAGAATATTGGCATGGAACAATCAAAAATTATAGATACAACGGAGACGTATCAATCGGAATTAGAACATGGATATAATGATAACACGGTTCAGATCTAAAATCGTGGCACCCGGGCCTAAAGTGACAAACATTATGCATAGCAAAGTCATAGCAACATAAATCTAAGAACATAGTGGATAATAGGGATCAGGCCCTAACAAAACTAACTCGATTACATGATGAATCTCATCCAACTCCTCATCGACCAGCGAGCCTACAAAGGAATTACTCACCCCCGGTGGGGAGCATCATGGAATTGGCGATGGAGAAGGGTTGGTGATGACGAAGAACGAAGATCCCCCTCTCGGGAGCCCCAAACGGACTCCAGATCTGCCCTCCCGAGGAAGAACAGGGCTTGGAGGCGGCTCCGTCTTGTGGATCGCGATAATTCTTTCTCCCTGATTCTTCAAAAATAGGAATTTATAGTGTCAGGGTTGAGGTCTACAGGGCCACCAGGTGGGTACAACCCACCTGGGCGCGCCAGGAGAGGGGGCGCGACCTGGTGCGTTGTGCCCACCTAGGGGCCCCTCTCCGGTAGGTCTTGGCTCCAGAAATTCTCATTTATTATATGAAAATCCTCATGAAGTTTCATTCCATTCCAAGAACTTTTATTTCTACACAAAAACAACACCATGGTAGTTCTGCTGAAAACAGCATCTGTCCGGGGTTAGTTTCATTCAAATCATGCAAATTAGAGTCCAAAACAAGAGGCAAAGCATGACAAAAGTAGATACGTTGGAGACCTATCAACTCCCCCAAGCTTAAACCTTTGCTTGTCCTCAAGCAATTCAGTTGATAAACTGAAAGTGAGAAAGAAAAAACTTTTATGAACTCTTTTGCTCTTGTTTGCAAAATAAGCTTAAACAGAAACCAGGTTTTCAGCCAGCATTATAACTAACCATGTCGACAATAACTCTTAAAGATTATAATGACTCATATTAATGACATAATCAGCTAGCAAGCAATAATAAGATATCTCAAACAGCAACACGTTGTCAAAACAACCATGATATAATATGACAATAATGGTATCTCGCTAGCCCTTTCTGAGACCACCAAACATAAATGCAGAGCACCTCTATTAGGACCCCGATCCCAAGTCACACCGATCTAGCATGTAACACATCATATTACTTTGCGGCCTCACGCACGGTATTCCCACGAGTGCCACCTTACCTGGCCCGGGACCATTTGCGCCTTTTGACTCACGTATATGATAGTGTCGCTAGCATCCATATGACAAAGAACTCGGGCCGACATGACTAGTCGTAAACCCAAAGTGGCACTAACTTACAGGGACGGGCATACATGACCCAGCAACGAACGTGTCGGTCATCAGCGAGTGAATCCGAGCTGTAGCAGCTGGGCTAACAGGACTCTGGAGAATCCGGGTTGTAGCAGGCTAACAGGACTCTGGAGACGTCGTGTGACATTTCCCCGAAGGGACAGACACAGGAACGAAGCAGGACACATGCCGGCCAGCCTAAGTGTTGCGGAGCAGTAGCAAGCTACCATGGCTCACCGGAATCACTAGGGGACATTTCCCGGTAAGGGAGGCTACCAAGGATAAACAACTAGGTTGTCGGATTCCACACATACCAAGCATTTCAAATCATACACACAATATGCTCGATATGTGCAAATACAACATGGCATCACAACATAACTCTATGACTCAAAGTATTTATTCAATAGGCTCCGAGGAGCGAGATATTACAAACATGGGTCTCATGACCCAACATTCAGAGCATACAAGTCAAAGAACATGCGGAAGCTTAACATGTCTAAGTACAGACATCTACAAATGAAAAAGGCTGAGAAGCCTGACTATCTACCAGATCATGCCGAGGGCACAAGATGGTAGCCGAGGTATCAAGCTAAACGCCGAATTCCACACAGAACTACTAGGGAGACTGAAGTCTCTCTGCAAAAACATAAATTAAGAAAACGTGAGTACCAATGTACCCAACAAGACTTACATCAGAACTAACTACATATGCATCATTATCAACAAAGGGATGGTGGGTGAGGGAGTCCTGGATTAGGGGGTATCCGGACAGCCGGATTATATCCTTTGGCCGGACTGTTGGACTATGAAGATACAAGATTGAAGACTTCGTCTCGTGTCCGTATGGGACTCTACTTGGCGTGGAAGGCAAGCTAGGCAGTACGGATATGGATATCTCCTCCTTTGTAACCGACCTTGTGTAACCATAACCGCCTCGCGAAACACGCTGAGGTTGGTTGTGAAAAACGATTCGAATGATGACCTGGCTGTGGTGTGATGTCACACTGCAGAATGCGTCGGCAGATTAGATTTGTGAAAATATTATTCTCTCTACTATTGTATGTGGAACTTGTTTTGCAGAGCCGGACACGATCCTCGTGTTCAAAATCTTGTATGAAGTATTCGGAGGAGGAACCCGCCTTGCAATGCCAAAGACAATCTGCGCGTCGGACTCATCGTCATTGAAGCCTAGTTCTCGAGCTACTGAGGGAGTCCTAGATTAGGGGGTATCCGGACAGCGGGATTATATCCTTTGGCCGGACTGTTGGACTATGAAGATACAAGATTGAAGACTTCGTCCCGTGTCCGGATGGGACTCTCCTTGGCATGGAAGGCAAGCTTGGCAATACGGATATGTAGATCTCCTTCCTTGTAACCGACTCTGTGTAACCCTAGCCCCCTCCGGTGTCTATATAAACCGGAGGATTTAGTCCATAGGACCAACAACAACAATTATACCATAGGCTAGCTTCTAGGGTTTAGCCTCTTCGATCTCGTGGTAGATCAACTCTTGTACTACTCATATTATCAAGAACAATCAAGTAGGACGTAGGGTATTACCTTCATCGAAAGGGCCCGAACCTGGGTAAACATCGTGTCCCCTGTCTCCTGTTACCATCCGCCTAGACGCACAGTTCGGGACACCCTACCCGAGATCCGCCGGTTTTGACACCGACATTGGTGCTTTCATTGAGAGTTCCTCTGTGTCGTCATCGTTAGGCTTGATGGCTCCTTCGATCATGGAAAGCGATGCAGTCCAGGGTGAGACTTTTCTCCCCTGGCAAATCTTTGTATTCGGCGGCTTCGCACTGCGGGCCAACTCGCTTGTCCATCTGGAGAAGATCGAGAGTTACGCCCTTGGCCACCAGGTCAGGTTTGGAAGCTTAAACTACACGCCCGACATCCATAGAGACTTGATCTTCGACGGATTCGAGCCCCTGCCGAGTGCGCCGCACGGTCACGATGAGCACGATTTAGCTCTACTATCGGACAGTGTTCAGGAGACCGCACCGGCAACCGCTCTGACCCTCAATTCGGAGCCAATTGCGCCATCCATGGACGGGTGGATAGACCCCGCCACGAAGGCCGCATTCTCAGCGGCGATCGAGCCAAGTATCGACCTTACCCTTCACGAGAGCCGTGACGCCAAACTGCCGGATTCTTCCCCGGCCACGGACTCCGAACCGCCCGCGCCTGTGCCTATCGAATCCGACTGGGCGCCGATCATGGAGTTCACCTCCGCGGATATCTTTCAGCACTCGCCCTTCGACGACATACTAAACTCATTAAGGTCTCTCTCCTTGTTAGGAGAGTCCTGGCCGAACTATGTCCGGCAGGATTGGGATGTGGATGACGAAGAAATTCGCCGCCCACCCACCACCCACTTAGTAGCCACTGTCGACAATTTGACCGACATGCTCGACTTCGACTCCGAAGACATCGACGGTATGGATGATGATGCAGGAGACAAACAAGAACCACTGCCCATAGGGCACTGGACAACCACCTCATCATATGATATATATATGTGGACACACCCAAAGAAGGTAATGGCGACGGGACAGCAGAGGATGACCCCTCCAAGAAGCAACCCAAGCGCCGACGTGAGCGGCGCCACTCTAAGTCTCGCCAAGGAAAAAGCGGTGATACTGACACAGGAGATAATAGCACTCCGGACAGTGCCGAAGATGATGACAATCCCCACCAGCAAGATTTAGAGCAGGAGGATGGAGAAGCCAGCCCTCCCGAGAGAGCGGCAGATGGAGAGGCGGAGGATGATAATTACATGCCCTCCTCCGAAGACGAGGCAAGCCTCGATGATGACGAATTTGTCGTGCCTGAGGATCCCGTCGAGAAAGAGCGCTTCAAGCGCCGGCTTATAGCCACGACAAATAGCCTTAAGAAAAAGCAACAACAGCTTTGAGCTGATCAAGATTTGCTAGCTGACAGATAGACTGAAGTCCTTGCGGCCGAGGAATATGAACTCGAACGCCCCTCCAAGAGTTACCCAAAGCGCAGGTTGCTACCCCGACTGGAGGAGGAAGCATTAAAACCCACATCTCCAGCGTATGACGCGGCTGATCGGCCACCTCATGGCCACGACAGAGAGGCATTTCAGCCAGAAGCTCAGCCCGCACCTCGACGTCACTCAAATAAAAATGTCAAGGCACGGGGAAACACGCTAGACCTGCGAGATGTATTGGAGGACAAAGAAAAATACGCAAGATCACGAGGGCGTGCCACTACGCGAGACGATAACCGTCACGCGGATACAGTAAAAGTAAATCCGGCCGGGCCGAACACAACGGACAAGACTCATTTGAGCTGCGTCGCGATATAGCCCAGTACAGATGCGCCGCACACCCCCTATGCTTCACAGACGAAGTAATGGATCACCAAATCCCAGAGGGTTTCAAACCCGTAAATATCGAATCATACGACGGCACAACAGATCCTGCGGTATGGATCGAGGACTTCCTCCTGCACATCCACATGGCCCGCGGTGACGATCTACACGCCATCAAATACCTCCCACTCAAACTCAAAGGACCAGCTCAGCATTGGCTCAACAGCCTGCCAGCAGAATCCATTGGCTGTTGGGAAGATCTGGAAGCCGCATTCCTTGACAACTTCCAGGGCACTTATGTGCGATCACCAGATGCCGATGACTTGAGCCACATAATTCAGTAGCCATAGGAATCGGCCAGGCAATTCTGGACACAGTTCCTGACAAAGAAAAATCAAATCGTCGACTGTCTGGATGCAGAGGCCCTAGCAGCTTTTAAGCACAACATCCGCGACGAGTGCCTCACCCGACACCTTGGCAAGGAAAAGCCGAAATCTATGGCAACCCTCACGACACTCATGACCCACTTTTGCGCGGGAGAGGACAGCTGGCTGGCTCGAAGCAATAACATATCAAAGAACCATGGTACTACGGATACCAAGGATATCAATGGCAGGTCACGTCGCAACAAACACAAGCGCCACATCAACAGCGACAATACCGAGGATAAGGCAGTCAATGCCGGATTCAGAGGCTCTAAACCCGGTCAACGGAAAAAGCCATTCAAAAGAAGCACTCCGGGCCCGTCCAGTTTGGACCGTATACTCGATCGCTCGTGTCAAATGCATGGCACCCCCGACAATCCAGCCAACCACACCAACAGGGAATGTTGGGTGTTCAAGCAGGCCGGCAAGTTAAATGCTGAAAACAAAGATAAGGGGTTACATAGCGATGACGAGGAGGGGCCCCGGCCGCCAAACACCGGAGGACAGAAGAGGTTCCCCCCACAAGTGCGGACGGTGAACATGATATACGCAACCCACATCCCCAAGAGGGAGCGGAAGCGTGCGCTAAGGGACGTATATGCGTTGGAGCCAGTCGCCCCAAAGTTCAACCCATGGTCCTCCTGTCCGATCACCTTCGATCGCAGGGACCACCCCACTAGTATCCGTCATGGCGGATTCGCCGCACTGGTCCTAGACCCAATCATCAACGGATTTCACCTCACTCGAGTCCTTATGGACGGCGGCAGCAGCCTGAACCTGCTTTATCAGGACACAGTGCGCAAAATGGGTATAGACCCCTCAAGGATCAAACCCACAAAAACAACCTTTAAAGGCGTCATACTAGGTGTAGAGGCCCATTGCACAGGCTCAGTCACACTGGAAGTGGTCTTCGGATCCCCGGATAACTTCCGAAGCGAGGAGTTAATCTTCGATTTAGTCCTGTTCCGCGGTGGCTATCATGTACTGCTCGGGCGAACCGCATTTGCAAGATTCAATGCGGTACCGCTTTATGCATACCTCAAGCTCAAGATGCCAGGACCTCGGGGGGTCATCACAGTCAATGGAAACACATAGCGCTCTCTCCGCACGGAGGAGCACACTGCGGCCCTCGCAGTAGAAGCACAAAGCAGCCTCTTCAGGCAATCCACCAGTTCGGTGATTAAACACCCGGACACCGTCAAGCGCGCCCGGAGTAATCTGCAACAAGACCTCCTGGCACGTTCCAAGGTCGCATAGCAATGCGGCCCCCACCCCAGTCCCAGCCAAACAGCGACATCCGTGCCACGCGTACATAATTACGCATTGAAAATACCATGGGCATAGGTGGGGGGCACGACTACGGCACGCCCCAAAACGAGGCTCAACCGCACTAGGGGCTTCCCGCTTTATTATTTTTTTCTCTCTTTCAGGACTTTACTCTCTGGAAACCTCGTCCGGCAGTATGATTGCCGGACACACGATACAACAACCAAGGAGGCAGAAAGCTACGTCGCACCACAGAACTCCTAGGTGGTCTCTGATAACGAGTGAAATACCTGCTTTAAATACCATTCCTCAGCTTGCCCTTGGAGGGGACATGTCAAATAGTCCTACTTTTTTCTTATCGCACTACTTGTATCATTCTGCTTCGATGCACCTTTTTGAATAAACAATGCATAGCACTAGACTATTACCGCATTCTCCATTCTTATATATATATATATATATATATATATATATAAACAATGCGGCACCCCGAACTTATAGCATTATATGCATCAGCTCCGAATCATGTCTTGGGTCAATATTTGGGTTTGCCCGGCTCCCATGTTTTGGTACCTTACGTTCCGCTATATCGGCTAAGGTAGCACTGGGAGAACTACTGCGATTGTGCCCCGGTTCATCTGGGCAAGCACCTCAGTAGAGAAAGCTAAAACTGACTGTCATGATAAGGCGAGAGCTGGTCACTGTTCAAGAGGTCTCGAGTCCCTAAAGACTTATGCCGCTTAGGGCGAGGAGTCGGCTTTGTCCGGCTTAGGCGTGTATAGCACCCCGAATTCAGCCTTCCGAATACTAGGGGCTTCGCCAAAATTTAAAATTGTAGACTTCTATGGCTAAGTGAGAGTGATAAAGCATTATAGTCTGATTGCCTTGTTCATTGTGCTGAGCACCTCCCTCGAAGGACCCAACAATGGGAAAAAGAGTGCTCAGATTTATCCTGAACACCCCAGCACCCGTGGCATGGGGGCAGAAGCCGATGACTGGCCATCTCTCAGATTTGATAAACAGCCGCACAGAAGGTAATATTTTAAATTCAAACAAGCGTTGCATAACGCACATGAACAAGTTTTCATAATACAGGATCACACGAGCAAGTTTATTCAAAAATTACATCCTTCGCACACTCGTCCGCCACAAGACGGGCACCCTTCAGGACACCCTCATAATATATTTCAGGGTGGCGATGCTCCTTGCTTGTGGCAGCCCCTCCTTCACCAGCTTCTCGACGTCCATCTTGGCCTAGTGCACCTTCTCATGGGAAAAAGCCCGGCGTGCACCTTCGATGCAGATGGACCACTTTATGACTTCCATCCATGGGCAGGCATCCACAAGCCGCCTCACCAGGCCGAAGTAGCCATTGGGAAAGGAGTCGCCAGGCCACATCCAGACTATATGGCCCCTCATGGCCTGTTCGGCCGCCTTGTGCAACTCAACCATTTGCTTCAGCTGGTCGCTCACAGGCATCAGGTGTTCGGTCCCAGTATACTGAGACCAGAACAACTTCTCCGTCGAGCTTCCCTCCTCGGCCTGGTAGTACTTTGCGGCATCCAACATGCTGCGGGGCAAATCTGCGAATGCTCCTGGAGAGCTCCGGACTCGGGTAAGTAACAACTAATTTACTTTCACATGCTTGCTTTGCATAATGAATGCCTTACCCGCCGCTATCTTCCTCATTGCCTCAATTTCCTGGAGGGCCTTTGGGGCTTCAGCCTTGGCATGCTTTGTGCTCTCGATGGCCGCGGCAAGCTCGGACTCTCGCGTCTTCGAGTCAAGCTCCAAAGTCTCGTGCTTCTTCACGAGAGCCTGGAGCTCTTGTCGCACCTCGCCCACCCGTGCCTCTTGTTTCTCCCGCTCGGTGTGCTCCTTGGCCACTTTGTTTTTGGCCTCGGACAATGCTCGCTTCAGGGTCGCCACTTTGGGGGCAACCACATCTTATATATATA